>NW_027140227.1:620000-920000 GCF_036365525.1 Heterodontus francisci
TGTGTGTGCATATATGTGAGTCTCAGTGTCTGTGCCGTTGTGTGTGTGTGTGTGTGTGTGTGCATATATGTGAGTCTCAGTGTCTGGGCTGTGGTGTGTGTGTGTGTGTGTGTGTGCATATATATAAGTCTCAGTGTCTGGGCTGTGGTGTGTGTGTGTGTGCATATATATAAGTCTCAGTGTCTGGACTGTGGTGTGTGGTGTGTGTGTGTGTGTGTGTGTGTGTGCATATATATATACGTCTCAGTGTCTGGGCTGTAGTGTGTGTGTGCGTGTGTGTGTGCATATATATAAGTCTCAGTGTCTGTGCCGTGGTGTGTGTGTGTGTGTGTGCAAATATATAAGTCTCAGTGTCTGGAGTGTGGTGTGTGTGTGTGTGTGTGCATATATGTAGTTCTCAGTGTCTGTGCTGTGGCGTGTGTGTGTGTGTGTGTGCATATATATAAGTCTCAGTGTCTGGGCTGTGTTGTGTGTGCGCGTGTGTGTGTTTGTGTGTGTGTGTGTGCATATATATACTCTCAGGGTCTGGGCTTTGTGTGTGTGTGTGTGTGTGTGCATATATGTAAGTCTCAGTGTCTGGGCTGTGGTGTGTGTGTGTGTGTGTGTTCATATATATATAAGTCTCAGTGTCTGGACTGTGGTGTGTGTGTGTGTGTGTATGTGTATGTGTGTGCATATATATAAGTGTGAGGCCCTGGACTGTGGTGTGTGTGTGTGATATATTTATATATATATAAGTCTCAGTGTCTGGACTGTGTGGTGTGTGTGTGTGTGTGTGTGTGTGTGTGTGTGTGTGTGTGTGTGTATGTATATAAGTCTCAGTGTCTGGACTGTGGTGTGTGTGTGTGTGTGTGTGTGTGTGTGTGTGTGCATATATATACTATCAGGGTCTGGGCTTTGTGTGTGTGTATGTGTGTGCATGTATATAAGTGTGAGGCCCTGGACTGTGGTGTGTGTGTGTGATATATTTATATATATATATGTCTCATGGTCTGGACTGTGTGGTGTGTGTGTGTGTGTGTGTGTGTGCATATATATACTGTCAGGGTCTGGGCTTTGTGTGTGTGTGTGTGTGTGCATGTATATAAGTGTGAGGCCCTGGACTGTGGTGTGTGTGTTTTTACTTCAGATTTCCAGCTTCTGCAGTATTTTGCTTTTATTATAACAATTACCCTTTGTTTCCTGCCACTGAGCCCATTTTGTATTTTTGGGTGAACAAGTTTCTCCTCAACTCCCCGCTAATCCTTCTCCCAAGCACTTTAAGTCACTGCGCCCTAGTCACTGATCTCTCTGCTCAGATGAATAGACTCTTCACCTCCACTCTATCCAGGCCCCACAAAATTATGTCCATTTCAATCGGATCTCCCTTCAGCCTTCACTGTTCCAAGTATAATAGCCCCAGCCTATCTCATCTTTCTTCAGAGCTGCATTTTTCCAGTCCTTGTAAATCTCCTCAGTCGCCTCTCTCATGCAATTACATCCTTTGTGTAATGAGGTGACCAGAACTTCACACAGTACTCAGGTTGTGGCCTAACCAATGATTTATACAGTTCTAGTTTAACCTCCCTGCTCCTGTATTCTATACCTCAGCTAATAAGGGAAAGGATTCCATATGCCTTCTTAACCATCTATCGACCTGACCTGCTACCTGCAGGGATCAGTGGACATTGACTCCAAGGTCCCTCACTTGCTCGACACTTCTCAGTATTTTCCGATTGATCGTCTATCCCTTTGCCTTGTCTGACCTCCTCAATGACATCGTCTCATACTTAACCAGGTTGAATTCCATTTGACACTTTTCTGCCATCAATATTTTCGAGCAGCCTACAGCTATCCTCCTCGCTATCTACCGCACGGCCAATCTGTGTACCATCTGCAAACATCTTGATCATGAACCTTACATTTACGTTCAAATCGTTAATATATACTACTAAAAGCAGGGGACCCAGTACTGAGCCCTGTAGAATGCCACTGGAAACAGACCTCAAGTCAGTAAATCACCCGTCAACAAACAGCCTTTGTTTCCTGTCACTGAGCCAATTTTGTATCCAGCTTGCTGCAGTTCCCTGGATTCCATGGGATTTTATTTGTTTTAACTAGTATGCCACATGGGACCTTGTCAAAATCCATGCAGACCATATCATCAGCACTACCCTCATCTATCATCCTTACTACGTTGTCGAAAAATTCAATCAAGTTGGTCAAACAATATCTTCCCTGATCAAATCCATGCTGACTGTCCTTGATTGACCTGAGCCTTTCTAAGTGACAGTTTATCCTGTCTCACAGAATAGATTCCAATAATTTGCCCACTACTGAGATTGCACTGACTGGTCTGTAATTATTCGGTCTATCCCTTGCTCCATTTTTAAAGAGGTGCAATGTTAACAGTTCACCAATCCTCCGGCACTATACCTGTATCCAGTGAGGATTGGAAAAGGATGGTCAGACCCTCTGCTATTTCCTCTCTCAATTCTTTTGACAGCCTAGAATACATTTCATCTGGCCCTGGTGGTTTAGCAACTTTCAAAGATGCTAATCCCATTAATACTTCCTCTCTCCCTATGAATATCAGATCCAATAATTCACTCTCCTCCTCCTTAACCACAGTATCTGCATCGTCCCCTCTTCTGTTAAGACAGATACAAAGAATTCATTAAGAACCATACCAACATCTTCCGCCCCTACTCATGTATATCCACTTATGGATATAGATTTTCAAAAGGCCTGTGATCAAATGACATTTCATAGAGTTGTTATGACATGGATTAATGTGACAGTGATAGTGTGGATATGACACTGACTGAGGGACAGAAAACAGAGAGAAGTGGTGAACAGTCATTGTTCAGACTGGAGGTGGAGGGGAGTATACAGTACTGTTTCTCAGGGTTCAATTCACTCCGCATGATATCAAGAAATGATTGAAGGCACTGGATACTGCAAAGGCTGTGGGCCCTGACAATATTCCTGAAATAGTACTGAATACCTGTGCTCCAGAACTTCCATTCCCCCATTAAACTGTTCCAGTACAGCTACAACATTGGCCTCTATCCTGCAATGTGGAAAATTGCCCAGGTATGTCCTGTACACAAAAAGCAGGACAAGTCCAACCCGGCCAATTACCGCCCCATCAGCCTACTCTCAATCATCAGTAAGGTGATGGAAGGTGTCAACGACAATGCTACCAAACAGCACTTGCTTAGCAATAACCTGCTCAGTGACGCTCAGTTTGGGTTCCGCCAGGGTCACACAGCTCCTGACCTCATTACTGCCTTGGTTAAAACATGGACAAAGGAGCGGAACTCAAGAGGTGAGGTATGAGGGACTGCCCTGACATCAAGGCAGCATTTGACTGAGTATGGCATCAAGGAGCCCGAGCAAAAATGGAGTCAGCGGGAATCAGGGGGAAAACTCTCTGCTAGTTGGAGTCATACCTAGTACAAAGGAAGATGGTTGTGGTTGTTGCAGGTCAATCAGCTCAGCTCCAGGACATCACTGCAGGAGTTCCTCAGTGTTGTGTCCCAGGCCCAACCATCTTCAGCTGCTTCATCAATGACCTTCCTTTAATGATAAGGTCAGATGTGGGGATGTTCGCTGATGATTGCACAATTTTCAGCACCATTTGTGACTCCTCAAATATTGAAGCTGTCCGTGTAGAAATGCAGCAAGACTTGGACAATGTCAAGGTTTGGGCTGCTAATTGGCAAGTATCGTTCACTCTGCACAAGCGCCAGGCAATGACGGTCTCCGACAAGAGATAATCTAATCATCCCCCTTGACATTCAATGACATTACCATAGCTGAATCCCCCACTATCGCATCTTAGGGTCTACCATTGACCAGATACTGAACAGGAGTAGCCATATAAATACCATGGCTAAAAGAGCAGGTCATATGCGAGGAATCCTGAGGCGAGTAACTAACCTCCTGACTCACCAAAGCCAGTCAACCATCTACAAGGCACAAGTCAGGAGTGTGATGGAATATTCTCTGCTTGCCTGGATGGGTGCAGCTCCAAAAACACTCAAGAAGCTCGACACCATCCAGGACAAAGCAGCACTTGATTGGCACCCCATCCACAACATTCACTATCTTCACCACCAACGCAAAGAGGCAGCAGTGTGTACCATCTACAAGATGCACTGCAGCAACGCACCAAGTCTACTTAGACAGCATCTTCCGAACACACAACCTCTGTCACATAGAAGGACAAGGGCAGCAGATGTATGGAAACACCAGCACCTGCAAGTTCCCCTCGAAGCCAGAAATCATCCTGACTTGGAACTATATCACTGTTCCTTCTCTTTCACTGGGTCAAAATACTTGAACTCCTTCCTAACAGAACTGTGAGTGTACCTACCCCACGTGGACTGCAGTGGTTCATGAAGGCAGCTCACCACCACCTTCTCAAGGGCAATTAGGGATGGACAATAAATGCTGGCTTATCCAGCGATGTCCACATCCCATGAATGAATAAAAAAAGATGCCAGAGAACTGGAGGGCTGTAAATGTTACACCCTGTTTAAAAAAGGAGAGGTTGGATAAGCCCTGTAACTATCAGTCCAATGCTGATTCTTGGAAAATTGTTGAGGCCATAACCCAGCACAAAAATATTTCTTGCTTGTAAAATCATGTCTTAATAAATGGCGAGTAGCACGGATAGCTTCATGGAAAATCATTTCTGATCATCTTGATAGTTTGTTGACATAATTGTGAGTGTTAACGAGCATAGCGTGTTTCGTGTGATAGAATCATAGAATCGTAGAAAGTTTAAGGCACAGAAAGAGGCCACTTGGCCCATCGTGTCTGTGCCAGCTGAAAAATTATCCACCTATTCTAATCCAGCATTTGATCCCTAGCCCTGCAGATTATGACATTTGAGGTTCACATCCAGGCTCTTTTTGAATGAGTAGAGGGTTTCTGCCTCAACCATCCTTTCAGGAAGTGAGTTCCAGATCCCCACTAAAAGCAGGGGACCCAGTACCGAGCCCCGTGGAACACGACTGGTAACAGTCCTCCAGTCAATACCCGTCAACAATTACCCTTTGCTTACTGTCACTGAGGCAATTTTGTATTTCTGGGTGAACATGTTTTTCCTCAACTCCCTTCTGATATTTCTACCAATCACTTTAAATCTATGTCCCCCAGTCACTGATCTTTCTGATAATGTGAATAGACCCTTCATCTCCACTCTATCCAGGCCCCGCAAAATGTTGTTCATTTCAATCAGATCGCCCCTCAGCCTTCTCTGTTCCATGGAGAACAACCCCAGCCGATCCAATACTTCCTCTTAGCTGCATTTTTCCATTCCTGGCAACATCCTCGTAAATCTCCTGTGAACCCTCTCTAGTGCAATTACATCCTTTCTGTTACCAGAACTGCACACAGTATTCAAGTTGTGGCCTAACCAATGATTAAGACAGTTCCAGCATAACCTCCCAGCTCTTTCATTCTATACCTCGGTTGATAAAGGAAAGGATTCCATATGCCTTCTTAACTGCCTTATTGACCTGTCCTGCTATCTTCAGGGATCTGTGGGCATTCACTCCAAAGTCCCTTACTTCCTCTACACTTCTCAGTATTGTCCTAGTAATCGTGTATTCCTTTGCTTGGTTGAGCTTCCCAATTGCATCATCTCGGACTTAACCAGGTCGAATCCCATTTTTCTGCCCATCTGACCAGACCATCAATATCTTCCTGCAGCCTACAGCTATCCTTCTCGCTATCCACCGCATGGCCAATCTTTGTGTCGTCTGCAAACGTCTTGATCATACCCACTACATTTACGTCTAAATCTTTAATATAGACCACAAAAAGCAGGGGACCCATTACTGAGCCCTGTGGAATGACACTGGAAACAGTCCTCCAGTCGCAAAAATACTTGTCAATAATTACCCTTTGTTTCCTGCCACTGAGCCAATTTTGTATCCGCCTTGCTGCATTTCTCTGGATGCCATGTGATTTTATTTTTTGAACCAATCTTTCAGGTGGGAGCTTGTCAGAAGCCTTGCTAATATCCATGTAGACCACATCAACTGCACTACCCTCATCTATATTCCCTGTAACATCTTCAAAAAATTCAATCAATTTGGTTAAACAAGAGCGTCCCTTAACAAATCCATGCTGACTATCCTTGATAAACCTGTGCCTTTCTAAGTGACAGTTTATCCTGTCTCTCAGAATGGATTCCAATAATTTGCCCACGACTGATGTTATACTGACTAGCCTGTAATTATTCAGACAATCCTTCGCTCCCTTTTTAAACAGAGGTACAATGTTAGCAATTCTCCAATACTCCGGCACAACACCTGTATCTAGTGAGATTGGGAAATGATGGTAGGCAGACCCTCTGCTATTTCCTCTCTTGCTTCTTTGAACAGCCTGGGGTACATTTCATCCGGCTGTGGTGATTTATCAACTTTCAAGGATGCTAATCCCATTAATACTTCCTCTCTCCCTATGTTTATTATATCCAATAATTCACACTTTTCCTCCTTAACGACAATATCTAAATCCCCCCTCTTTTCTGAAGACATATGCAAAGTGATCAATAAAGAACCATACCAATATCTTCCACCCTTATACAAAGGTTATCTTTCTGATCTGTTATGGGTCCTACTCTCCACTTAGTTATCCTCTTCCTCTTAATGTATTGAGAAAACATCTTTGGGTTCACCTTGATTTTGCTTGCCAATATTCTTTCATACCCTCACTTTCCTTTCCTAATTTCCTTTTTGATTTGACCCCTCCACTTTCTATACTCCTCTCGGCTTTCTGCAGTATTGAGTTCTCAGTGTCGGACATAAGCTTTGCTTTTCTGCGTTATCCTACCCTGTCGGCTCCTTGACATCCATGGGACTCGAGATTTGGCCGCCTCACCCTTTTTTTTTGTGGGAACATGTTTATCTTGAACCTCTGGAATCTCCCCTTTGAATGCCTCCCACTGCTCTGAGACTGAATTACCTTCAAACAGCTGTTTCCTCAGTTGAACAGCCTGGGGTACAACTTTCCCCATTGAGAACTCTAACTGCTGATATATCTCTTGTCCTGTCCCATAATTCAGATAAAACTAACTGAATTATGATAACTCCCACCAAAATGCTCCCCCACTGTCACTCCTCCACATGCCTATCTTCATTTCCTAAAACAATGTCTAAAACCGCACCCTCTCTTGTTGGACTTGTTACATCCTGGTCAAAAACGTTTTCCTGAATGCACCTCAAGATTTCTGCTCCCTCAATTCTTTTCATACTAAAATTATCGCAGTTAATATTGGGGTAATGAAAATCCCCTACTATTCCTGTCCGATTGTTCTTGCACTTCTCAGAGTCTTGCCTACATATCCGATCTTCTATCTCCCTCTAACTATTTGGCTGTCGGGATCACATTCCCAGCAGTGTGATTGTCCCTTTCTGGTTCCTTAGCTCAATCCATATGGTCTCATTTGATGAACCTTCCAACATATCATCCCTCCTCACAGCTGCAATAGATTCCTTGACCGAAATTGCCACTTCCCCTCCGTTCTTATCCCCCTCCCTATCGTGTCTGAAAACCCTGTAACCAGGAACGTTGAGCTGCCATTCCTGTCCCTCCTTCAGCCATGTTTCTGTAATAGCTATGATATCATACTGCTACCTGTCTATCTGTGCCCTCAGCTCATCTACTTTATTTGCTATACTCCTTGCATTGAAATAGATACCCTTGAGCACTGCCAACCTCTTTTAAAAAGGAATTCTAACCCTCTTTTCCTCTGTCTCCTGGACTCATCCATTAATTTTCTGCCTTCTATTTTCGTTTCAGGTTTTGTCCCTACTGATTCTACCCTCAGGTCCCCATCCCCCTGCAAAACTAGTTTCAACCCTCCCCGACAGCACTAGCAACACGTTCTGCAAGTAACCCAGTCCCGGCTCCGATCAGGTGCAACCAGTCCGGCCTGCACAGGTCCCATCTAATCCAAAGCTGGTCCCAATGTCCCAGGAATCTGAAGCTCTCCCTCCTGCACCATCTTCCCAGCCACACATTCATCTGTCTTCGTTTTCTATTTCTATACTCAGTTGTGCATGGCACTGGGAGTAATCCAGAAGTTAACACTTTGAGGTCCTGCTGGCCTATTTCATCCCTAGCTCCATAAATTCTGACTGCAGGACGACATTCCTCTTTCTACCTTTGTCTTTGGTTCCGATGTGGACCATGACAGCTGGCTGTTCCCCTTCTCCTTCAAGATGCTCTGCAGTCACTCAGTGACATCCTTGACCCTGGAACCAGACAAGCATGACACCATCCTCGATTCACGTCTGTGGCCACATAAACGCCTGCCTGTTCCCCTGACTATTGAACACTATGGCTCTTCCAGTCATCCCTCGACCCCGCTCTGCAGCTCAGCCACCCGTGTTGACACGGACTTGGCTCTGGCTGCACTCCCCAGGTGAAGCATCACTTTCCTCAGTAGTCTGAACTGAATACCTGTTGGAGAGTGAGATGCACTCAAGGGTTTGCAGCACTACCTGCCTGATTCTTTTGGACTGTCTGGGGATCACCCATTCCCTCTCTCCCTGCATAATTTTCAGCTGTTGGGTGACCACATCAAAAACATGCTAAAGCTGAATAAACTGGTGTATTAGAAGGAAGAATGTGCAGCGTTGATGGAAGAAGACAGGGAATGGGATTAGGTGAATTACTCATTCGGAGAGCCGGTGCAGACACTATGAGCTGAATAGTTCCTTCTGTGCTGTAATAACACAGTGATGGGGCGTCTCAGATGGGTGTAATGGTGGAGAATGGGGGATCCGTGTTGGGAAAGGGAAGTTATCCTATGGGAACCGGAATCTTAGCAGGGAATGTCCGACAGCCTGTCCGGGTCGAAGGCATCCAGGAAGTATCCTCCCTGCCTCCTCCTCCTCCTGAGGTAGCCTGCGGATTCCTGGTGCCAATGCCTGTGTCCTCATGATGGTGATGATATGAAAGGTGCATCAGAACAGCATGAACTTGGACACCTGCTCCAGTGTGTACTGGAGGGCTCCCCCCGAGCGGTTCAGACGTCGGAAGCATTGCTTCATCACACCGATGGCCTGTTCCACCATGTTCCTGGTGACTCCATTGCTCACGTTATACACATGTTAATTGTGTGAGGTTGGTTGGCGGTGGGAAGTGGTTTGGGGGTGTAGAAACACGAGCTGTGTCTAGGGGGGGGTTTCTTTGTCTCCGAGGAGTCGCATTCTGGTTCTGCATGGAGACCCGCAGTGTTGGGACTGGCTGACTGCTGAATGGAGGTATGGTGGCTGCTGCCAGGATAGAGGACATTCACCAACATGATGGACTGGGCATGCTCAGACACCAACTGTACATTAATGGAGTGAGAGTTCTTTCAGTAACTGTACCTCTCCCCGTTGACATGGGGGCCCCTCAGAGACACCAACACCATCAGGATTCCCGCTATCCTGACAAATCCACGGGATCTCTCATCGTGCTTCTCCCTGCTGAGGGGGAAAATGATGACATAGATGGTCACCCTCACCTCCCAGAATTCTAAATGGACAAAACACAGGCCGAGTAACTACTGGTCAGTTAGTTTAAAATCAGTTGTGAGGAAGGTTTTAGAAACAATAATCAGGGAAAAAGGACAACACACACTTGGAGAGGTTTGAGTTAATTAAGGATTGTCAGCACGGATTTCTAAAAGGCAGATTATGCTTGACTGAGCGAATTGAATTTATTTCGATGATCAGAGAAGGTTGATGAAGGGAATGTGGTGGAAGTTGTCTACATGGATTTTATGAAAGTATTTGATTAAGAACCAAACAAATGTTTGGTTAACAAAATTGAAGCTCATGGAATAGCATCCAATTGGATCAAAAATTGTGCAAAGGAGAGCAAAAAGAGAAATGTGTTAAATGGTTGTTTTTCAGACTGGAGGATGGTAGACAGTGATTTTCCCCAAGGGTCAGTGTTAGGACCACAGTTTTTCTTTTGGTTTATATATAAGTGACATGGTTCTTGGAATACAGAGTAGAATTTCACAGTTTTCTGATGATACCAATCTTGGAGGAGTGGTAAACAGTGAGGATGTTACAAACTGTCTGCAACAGGATATAGATAGGCTAGCAGAATGGACAGAGAAGTGGCAGGTGGAATTTAATACAGAGGAGTGTGAGCTGATGCATTTTGTCAGAAGGAATAGGAAGGCAATTTAGACTTAATGACACAGTTCTAAAGATTGTGCAGGAACAGAGGGACTTGTGGCTCTAAATGCATTGATCTGTGAAGGTGGCAGGACATATTCGGAGAATGTTTGGCAAAACATATCAGATCTTGGGCTTCATCATTAGAGGCAAAGATACAAAAGCAGGGAAGTTATGCTGAAACTTTATAAAGATTTGGTTAGGCCCCAACGAGAGAACTATGCCCAGTTCTGATCACCACACTCGGAAGGATGTGAAGGTCCCTGAGGGTGTGCGGAGGAGATTTACCAGAATGGTTCCAGGGATGGGGGTTTAGTTACAAAGTGAGTTTGGAGAAGATGGAGTTGTTCTCCCTGGAGTAAAGGAGTTTGAGAGAGATTTGATAGAGGTGTACAAGATTATGATAGGCTAAGATAAGATAGACAAGGAAAAACTGTTCCCATTAACTGATGAAACACGGACCAGGGGACACAGATGGAAGCTTTTGGGTAAGAGATGTAGGGGAATATGAGGAAGAACTTTTTTACACAGTGGATGTTAATGAGCTGGAACTCACTGCCCAGGAAGGTGGTGGAAGCCGAGACAATCAATGATTTCAAAAGGAAACTGAATGAAATTAACTTACAGGTATATGAGGAATGAGCTGGGAGTGGCACTGACTGGATTACTCCAGCGAGAGATGGCCTCCTTTTGTGTTGTGCATGACTCTACGACTCCATTGATTTCTACGAGTCTATGCTGTATGTGTCTACTGCTCCTGCCTGGGAAGAACCAGATATATAGACTTTCAATGAAACTGACAGCTCCGTCCTCACCCTGGTGTGAGTCAACAGGTCGTGTTACAGGAGGTGACACAGCTCTGCGACCACCTCCTTATTGAATCAGAGTCACCTCACACACTGCTCCTGGATTAATTGTAGGTAGGAAAAGAGCTCTTGGAATACCCGGGGTGGGTAGGGAAGAGTCCCTCCTCCATCTTTACAGAGCTTCCATTCTCTGCAGTCTCTGCTCCATTTGTGGGTCATGTTACAGATCCAGAGACACTGTAACTACAGTCCCCATACCTCGTACAGAGTTGAGTCACCAAATCCTCTGTCCTCCCTGAATGTCTGCAGCAGCTCACAACACAACCTCTAGAAACCCATCCACAACACCTGCACTGACTTTACAATAGCAGAAGTAAGTCAAAAGCCCCTCACCTGTAGGTCGGATGCCTGGTCCTTTTAAATAACACTAGAGGGGATTCATTGTGATGCTAAATGTATATTCAGCTGACAGTGACTAACACAAGCAGACAGTGGTCATGCCGAGACCTGATTTCAAAGACATACTCAAAGCTGTCTGGTTGGGACATTGAAGTCACATTCAAAAATATCCTCACATGAGTATCACAAACATAGTATGACTCGCTGGAGCCCTGTCCAGCATGAGGCACTGTGCTGACCATACTAGAGCCCTGTCCAGCATGGGGCACTGTGCTGACCATACTAGAGCCCTGTCCAGCATGGGGCATTGTGCTGACCATACTAGAGCCCTGTCCAGCATGGGGCACTGTGCTGACCATACTAGAGCCCTGTCCAGCATGGGGCATTGTGCTGACCATACTAGAGCCCTGTCCAGCATGGGGCATTGTGCTGACCATACTAGAGCCCTGTGCAGCATGGGGCACTGTGCTGACCATACTAGAGCCCTGTGCAGCATGGGGGATTGTGCTGACCATACTAGAGCCCTGTGCAGCATGGGGCACTGTGCTGACCACACTAGAGCCCTGTCCAGCATGAGGCACTGTGCTGACCACACTAGAGCCATGTCCAGCATGGGGCATTGTGCTGACCATACTAGAGCCCTGTCCAGCATGGGGCATTGTGCTGACCATACTAGAGCCCTGTCCAGCATGGGGCATTGTGCTGACCATACTAGAGCCCTGTCCAGCATGGGGCATTGTGCTGACCATACTAGAGCCCTGTCCAGCATTGGGCATTGTGCTGATAATACTAGAGCCCTGTCCAGCATGGGGCATTGTGCTGACCATACTAGAGCCCTGTCCAGCATTGGGCATTGTGCTGACCATACTAGAGCCCTGTCCAGCATTGGGCATTGTGCTGATAATACTAGATCCCTGTCCAGCATGGGGCATTGTGCTGACCATACTAGAGCCCTGTCCAGCATGAGGCACTGTGCTGACCATACTAGAGCCCTGTCCAGCATGAGGCACTGTGCTGACCACACAAGAGCCCTGTCCAGCATGAGGCATTGTGCTGACCACACTAGACACCTGTCCAGCATGGGGCATTGTGCTGACCATACTAGAGCCCTGTCCAGCATGAGGCACTGTGCTGACCATACTAGAGCCCTGTCCAGCATAGGGCACTGTGCTGACCATACTAGAGCCCTGTCCAGCATGGGGCATTGTGCTGACCATACTAGAGCCCTGTCCAGCATGGGGCACTGAGCTGATAATACTAGAGCCCTGTCCAGCATGGGGCATTGTGCTGACCATACTAGAGCCCTGTCCAGCATGGGGCACTGTGCTGACCATACTAGAGCCCTGTGCAGCATGGGGCACTGTGCTGACCATACTAGAGCCCTGTGCAGCATGGGGCATTGTGCTGACCATACTAGAGCCCTGTGCAGCATGGGGCACTGTGCTGACCACACTAGAGCCCTGTCCAGCATGAGGCACTGTGCTGACCACACTAGAGCCATGTCCAGCATGGGGCATTGTGCTGACCATACTAGAGCCCTGTCCAGCATGGGGCATTGTGCTGACCATACTAGAGCCCTGTCCAGCATGGGGCATTGTGCTGACCATACTAGAGCCCTGTCCAGCATGGGGCATTGTGCTGACCATACTAGAGCCCTGTCTAGCATTGGGCATTGTGCTGATAATACTAGAGCCCTGTCCAGCATGGGGCATTGTGCTGACCATACTAGAGCCCTGTCCAGCATTGGGCATTGTGCTGACCATACTAGAGCCCTGTCCAGCATTGGGCATTGTGCTGATAATACTAGATCCCTGTCCAGCATGGGGCATTGTGCTGACCATACTAGAGCCCTGTCCAGCATGAGGCACTGTGCTGACCATACTAGAGCCCTGTCCAGCATGAGGCACTGTGCTGACCACACAAGAGCCCTGTCCAGCATGGGGCATTGTGCTGACCACACTAGACACCTGTCCAGCATGGGGCATTGTGCTGACCATACTAGAGCCCTGTCCAGCATGAGGCACTGTGCTGACCATACTAGAGCCCTGTCCAGCATGGGGCACTGTGCTGACCATACTAGAGCCCTGTCCAGCATGGGGCACTGTGCTGACCATACTAGAGCCCTGTCCAGCATGGGGCACTGAGCTGATAATACTAGAGCCCTGTCCGGCATGGGGCATTGTGCTGACCATACTAGAGCCCTGTCCAGCATGGGGCACTGTGCTGACCATACTAGAGCCCTGTCCAGCATGAGGCACTGAGCTGACCATACTAGAGCCCTGTCCAGCATGGGGCATTGTGCTGACCATACTAGAGCCCTGTCCAGCATGGGGCACTGGGCTGACCATACTAGAGCCCTGTCCAGCATGGGGCACTGTGCTGACCATACTAAAGCCCTGTCCAGCATGGGGCATTGTGCTGACCACTCTAGAGCCCTGTCCAGCATGGGGCATTGTGCTGACCATACTAGAGCCCTGTCCAGCATGGGGCATTGTGCTGATAATACTAGAGCCCTGTCCAGCATGGGACATTGTGCTGACCATACTAGAGCCCTGTCCAGCATGGGGCATTGTGCTGATAATACTAGAGCCCTGCCAGCATGGGGCACTGTGCTGACCACTCTAGAGCCCTGTCCAGCAAGGGGCATTGTGCTGACCATACTAGAGCCCTGTCCAGCATGGGGCACTGTGCTGACCATACTAGAGCCCTGTCCAGCATGGGGCACTGTGCTGACCATACTAGAGCCCTGTCCAGCATGGGGCACTGAGCTGATAATACTAGAGCCCTGTCCAGCATGGGGCATTGTGCTGACCATACTAGAGCCCTGTCCAGCATGGGCACTGTGCTGACCATACTAGAGCCCTGTCCAGCATGAGGCACTGAGCTGACCATACTAGAGCCCTGTCCAGCATGGGGCATTGTGCTGACCATACTAGAGCCCTGTCCAGCATGGGGCACTGGGCTGACCATACTAGAGCCCTGTCCAGCATGGGGCACTGTGCTGACCATACTAGGGCCCTGTCCAGCATGGGGCATTGTGCTGACCACTCTAGAGCCCTGTCCAGCATGTGGCATTGTGCTGACCATACTAGAGCCCTGTCCAGCATGGGGCATTGTGCTGATAATACTAGAGCCCTGTCCAGCATGGGACATTGTGCTGACCATACTAGAGCCCTGTCCAGCATGGGGCACTGTGCTGACCATACTAGAGCCCTGTCCAGCATGGGGCATTGTGCTGACCACACTAGAGCCCTGTCCAGCATGGGGCATTGTGCTGACCATACAAGAGCCCTGTCCAGCATGGGGCATTGTGCTGACCATACTAGAGCCCTGTCCAGCATGGGGCACTGTGCTGACCATACTAGAGCCCTGTCCAGCATGGGGCACTGTGCTGATAATACTAGAGCCCTGTCCAGCATGGGGCATTGTGCTGACCATACAAGAGCCCTGTCCAGCATGGGGCATTGTGCTGACCATACTAGAGCCCTGTCCAGCATGGGGCATTGTGCTGACCATACAAGAGCCCTGTCCAGCATGGGGCATTGTGCTGACCATACTAGAGCCCTGTCCAGCATGGGGCACTGTGCTGATAATACTAGAGCCCTGTCCAGCATGGGGCATTGTGCTGACCACACGAGAGTCCTGTCCAGCATGGGACATTGTGCTGACCATACTAGAGCTCTGTCCAGCATGGGGCATTGTGCTGACCACTCTAGAGCCCTGTCCAGCCTGGGGCATTGTGCTGACCATACTAGAGCCCTGTCCAGCATGGGGCACTGTGCTGGACATACTAGAGCCTTGTCCGGCATTGGGCACTGTGCTGACCACACTAGAGCCCTGACCAGCATGAGGCACTGTGCTGATCATACTAGAGCCCTGTCCAACATGGGGCATTGTGCTGACCATACTAGAGCCCTGTCCAGCATGGGGCACTGTGCTGACCATACTAGAGCCCTGTCCAGCATGGGGCACTGTGCTGACCATACTAGAGCCCTGTCCAGCATGGGGCACTGTGCTGATAATACTAGAGCCCTGTCCAGCATGGGGCACTGTGCTGACCATAATAGAGCCCTGTCCAGCATGGAGCATTGTGCTGGCCATACAAGAGCCCTGTCCAGCATGGGGCACTGTGCTGACCACACTAGAGCCCTGTCCAGCATGGGGCATTGTGCTGACCATACTAGAGCCCTGTCCAGCATGGGGCATTGTGCTGACCATACTAGAGCCCTGTCCAGCATGGGGCACTGTGCTGACCATACTAGAGCCCTGTCCAGCATGGGGCACTGTGCTGATAATACTAGAGCCCTGTCCAGCATGGGGCATTGTGCTGACCACAGTAGAGTCCTGTCCAGCATGGGACATTGTGCTGACCATACTAGAGCTCTGTCCAGCATGGGGCATTGTGCTGACCACTCCAGAGCCCTGTCCAGCCTGGGGCATTGTGCTGACCATACTAGAGCCCTGTCTAGCATGGGGCACTGTGCTGGACATACTAGAGCCTTGTCCAGCATTGGGCACTGTGCTGACCACACTGGAGCCCTGACCAGCATGAGGCACTGTGCTGATCATACTAGAGCCCTGTCCAGCATGGGGCATTGTGCTGACCACTCTAGAGCCCTGTCCAGCATGGGGCATTGCGCTGACTATACTAGAGCCCTGTCCAGCATGGGGCACTGTGCTGACCATACTAGAGCCCTGTCCAGCATGGGGCACTGTGCTGACCATACTAGAGCCCTGTCCAGCATGGGGCACTGTGCTGACCACACTAGAGCCCTGTCCAGCATGGGGCACTGTGCTGACCATACTAGAGCTCTGTCCAGCATGGGGCACTGTGCTGATAATACTAGAGCCCTGTCCAGAATGGGGCACTGTGCTGATAATACTAGAGCCCTGTCCAGAATGGGGCACTGTGCTGATAATACTAGAGCCCTGTCCAGCATGGGGCATTGTGCTGACCATAATAGAGCCCTGTCCAGCATGGGGCATTGTGCTGACCATACAAGAGCCCTGTCCAGCATGGGGCATTGTGCTGACCATACTAGAGCCCTGTCCAGCATGGGGCATTGTGCTGACCATACAAGAGCCCTGTCCAGCATGGGGCATTGTGCTGACCATACTAGAGCCCTGTCCAGCATGGGACATTGTGCTGACCATACTAGAGCCCTGTCCAGCATGGGGCATTGTGCTGACCATACTAGAGCCCTGTCCAGCATGGGGCACTGTGCTGACCATACTAGAGCCCTGTCCAGCATGGGGCACTGTGCAGATAATACTAGAGCCCTGTCCAGCATGGGGCATTGTGCTGACCACAGTAGAGTCCTGTCCAGCATGGGACATTGTGCTGACCATACTAGAGCTCTGTCCAGCATGGGGCATTGTGCTGACCACTCTAGAGCCCTGTCCAGCCTGGGGCATTGTGCTGACCATACTAGAGCCCTGTCCAGCATGGGGCACTGTGCTGGACATACTAGAGCCTTGTCCGGCATTGGGCACTGTGCTGACCACACCAGAGCCCTGACCAGCATGAGGCACTGTGCTGATCATACTAGAGCCCTGACCAGCATGGGGCATTGTGCTGACCACTCTAGAGCCCTCTCCAGCATGGGGCATTGTGCTGACCATACTAGAGCCCTGTCCAGCATGGGGCACTGTGCTGACCATACTAGAGCCCTGTCCAGCATGGGGCACTGTGCTGACCATACTAGAGCCCTGTCCAGCATGGGGCACTGTGCTGATCATACTAGAGCCCTGTCCAGCATGGGGCATTGTGCTGACCACTCTAGAGCCCTGTCCAGCATGGGGCATTGTGCTGACCATACTAGAGCCCTGTCCAGCATGGGGCATTGTGCTGACCATACTAGAGCCCTGTCCAGCATGGGGCACTGTGCTGACCATACTAGAGCAGTGTCCAGCATGAGGCACTGAGCTGACCATACTAGAGCCCTGTCCAGCATGGGGCATTGTGCTGACCATACTAGAGCCCTGTCCAGCATGGGGCACTGGGCTGACCATACTAGAGCCCTGTCCAGCATGGGGCACTGTGCTGACCATACTAGAGCCCTGTCCAGCATGGGGCACTGTGCTGATAATACTAGAGCCCTGTCCAGCATGGGGCACTGTGCTGATCATACTAGAGCCCTGTCCAGCATGGGGCATTGTGCTGACCACTCTAGAGCCCTGTCCAGCATGGGGCATTGCGCTGACCATACTAGAGCCCTGTCCAGCATGGGGCACTGTGCTGCCCATACTAGAGCCCTGTCCAGCATGGGGCACAGTGCTGACCATACTAGAGCCCTGTCCAGCATGGGGCACTGTGCTGATAATACTAGAGCCCTGTCCAGCATGGGGCACTGTGCTGATAATACTAGAGCCCTGTCCAGCATGGGGCATTGTGCTGACCATAATAGAGCCCTGTCCAGCATGGGGCATTGTGCTGACCATACAAGAGCCCTGTCCAGCATGGGGCATTGTGCTGACCATACTAGAGCCCTGTCCAGCATGGGGCATTGTGCTGACCATACAAGAGCCCTGTCCAGCATGGGGCATTGTGCTGACCATACTAGAGCCCTGTCCAGCATGGGGCATTGTGCTGACCATACTAGAGCCCTGTCCAGCATGGGGCATTGTGCTGACCATACTAGAGCCCTGTCCAGCATGGGGCACTGTGCTGACCATACTAGAGCCCTGTCCAGCATGGGGCACTGTGCTGATAATACTAGAGCCCTTTCCAGCATGGGGCATTGTGCTGACCACAGTAGAGTCCTGTCCAGCATGGGACATTGTGCTGACCATACTAGAGCTCTGTCCAGCATGGGGCATTGTGCTGACCATTCTAGAGCCCTGTCCAGCCTGGGGCATTGTGCTGACCATACTAGAGCCCTGTCCAGCATGGGGCACTGTGCTGGACATACTAGAGCCCTGTCCAGCATGGGGCACTGTGCTGACCATACTAGAGCCCTGTCCAGCATGGGGCACTGTGCTGACCATACTAGAGCCCTGTCCAGCATGGGGCATTGTGCTGACCATACGAGAGCCCTGTCCAGCATGGGGCACTGGGCTGACCATACTAGAGCCCTGTCCAGCATGGGGCACTGTGCTGACCATACTAGGGCCCTGTCCAGCATGGGGCATTGTGCTGACCACTCTAGAGCCCTGTCCAGCATGGGGCATTGTGCTGACCATACTAGAGCCCTGTCCAGCATGGGGCACTGTGCTGATAATACTAGAGCCCTGTCCAGCATGGGGCATTGTGCTGACCACAGTAGAGTCCTGTCCAGCATGGGACATTGTGCTGACCATACTAGAGCCCTGTCCAGCATGGGGCATTGTGCTGACCATACAAGAGCCCTGTCCAGCATGGGGCATTGTGCTGACCATACTAGAGCCCTGTCCAGCATGGGACATTGTGCTGACCATACTAGAGCCCTGTCCAGCATGGGGCATTGTGCTGACCATACTAGAGCCCTGTCCAGCATGGGGCACTGTGCTGACCATACTAGAGCCCTGTCCAGCATGGGGCACTGTGCTGATAATACTAGAGCCCTGTCCAGCATGGGGCATTGTGCTGACCACAGTAGAGTCCTGTCCAGCATGGGACATTGTGCTGACCATACTAGAGCTCTGTCCAGCATGGGGCATTGTGCTGACCACTCTAGAGCCCTGTCCAGCCTGGGGCATTGTGCTGACCATACTAGAGCCCTGTCCAGCATGGGGCACTGTGCTGGACATACTAGAGCCTTGTCCGGCATTGGGCACTGTGCTGACCACACCAGAGCCCTGACCAGCATGAGGCACTGTGCTGATCATACTAGAGCCCTGACCAGCATGGGGCATTGTGCTGACCACTCTAGAGCCCTCTCCAGCATGGGGCATTGTGCTGACCATACTAGAGCCCTGTCCAGCATGGGGCACTGTGCTGACCATACTAGAGCCCTGTCCAGCATGGGGCACTGTGCTGACCATACTAGAGCCCTGTCCAGCATGGGGCACTGTGCTGATCATACTAGAGCCCTGTCCAGCATGGGGCATTGTGCTGACCACTCTAGAGCCCTGTCCAGCATGGGGCATTGTGCTGACCATACTAGAGCCCTGTCCAGCATGGGGCATTGTGCTGACCATACTAGAGCCCTGTCCAGCATGGGGCACTGTGCTGACCATACTAGAGCAGTGTCCAGCATGAGGCACTGAGCTGACCATACTAGAGCCCTGTCCAGCATGGGGCATTGTGCTGACCATACTAGAGCCCTGTCCAGCATGGGGCACTGGGCTGACCATACTAGAGCCCTGTCCAGCATGGGGCACTGTGCTGACCATACTAGAGCCCTGTCCAGCATGGGGCACTGTGCTGATAATACTAGAGCCCTGTCCAGCATGGGGCACTGTGCTGATCATACTAGAGCCCTGTCCAGCATGGGGCATTGTGCTGACCACTCTAGAGCCCTGTCCAGCATGGGGCATTGCGCTGACCATACTAGAGCCCTGTCCAGCATGGGGCACTGTGCTGCCCATACTAGAGCCCTGTCCAGCATGGGGCACAGTGCTGACCATACTAGAGCCCTGTCCAGCATGGGGCACTGTGCTGATAATACTAGAGCCCTGTCCAGCATGGGGCACTGTGCTGATAATACTAGAGCCCTGTCCAGCATGGGGCATTGTGCTGACCATAATAGAGCCCTGTCCAGCATGGGGCATTGTGCTGACCATACAAGAGCCCTGTCCAGCATGGGGCATTGTGCTGACCATACTAGAGCCCTGTCCAGCATGGGGCATTGTGCTGACCATACAAGAGCCCTGTCCAGCATGGGGCATTGTGCTGACCATACTAGAGCCCTGTCCAGCATGGGGCATTGTGCTGACCATACTAGAGCCCTGTCCAGCATGGGGCATTGTGCTGACCATACTAGAGCCCTGTCCAGCATGGGGCACTGTGCTGACCATACTAGAGCCCTGTCCAGCATGGGGCACTGTGCTGATAATACTAGAGCCCTTTCCAGCATGGGGCATTGTGCTGACCACAGTAGAGTCCTGTCCAGCATGGGACATTGTGCTGACCATACTAGAGCTCTGTCCAGCATGGGGCATTGTGCTGACCATTCTAGAGCCCTGTCCAGCCTGGGGCATTGTGCTGACCATACTAGAGCCCTGTCCAGCATGGGGCACTGTGCTGGACATACTAGAGCCCTGTCCAGCATGGGGCACTGTGCTGACCATACTAGAGCCCTGTCCAGCATGGGGCACTGTGCTGACCATACTAGAGCCCTGTCCAGCATGGGGCATTGTGCTGACCATACGAGAGCCCTGTCCAGCATGGGGCACTGGGCTGACCATACTAGAGCCCTGTCCAGCATGGGGCACTGTGCTGACCATACTAGGGCCCTGTCCAGCATGGGGCATTGTGCTGACCACTCTAGAGCCCTGTCCAGCATGGGGCATTGTGCTGACCATACTAGAGCCCTGTCCAGCATGGGGCATTGTGCTGACCATACTAGAGCCCTGTCCAGCATGGGGCACTGGGCTGACCATACTAGAGCCCTGTCCGGCATTGGGCACTGTGCTGACCACACTAGAGCCCTGACCAGCATGAGGCACTGTGCTGACCATACTAGAGCCCTGTCCAGCATGGGGCACTGTGCTGACCATACCAGAGCCCTGTCCAGCATGGGGCACTGTGCTGACCATACTAGAGCCCTGTCCAGCATGGGGCACTGTGCTGATAATACGAGAGCCCTGTCCAGCATGGGGCACTGTGCTGATCATACTAGAACCCTGTCCAGCATGGGGCATTGTGCTGACCACTCTAGAGCCCTGTCCAGCATGGGGCATTGTGCTGACCATACTAGAGCCCTGTCCAGCATGGGGCATTGTGCTGACCATACTAGAGCCCTGTCCAGCATGGGGCATTGTGCTGACCATACTAGAGCCCTGTCCAGCATGGGGCATTGTGCTGACCATACTAGAGCCCTGTCCAGCATGGGGCATTGTGCTGACCATACTAGAGCCCTGTCCAGCATGGGGCACTGGGCTGACCATACTAGAGCCCTGTCCAGCATGGGGCACTGGGCTGACCATACTAGAGCCCTGTCCAGCATGGGGCACTGTGCTGACCATACTAGAGCCCTGTCCAGCATGGGGCATTGTGCTGATAATACTAGAGCCCTGTCCAGCATGGGGCATTGTGCTGACCATACTAGAGCCCTGTCCAGCATGGGGCATTGTGCTGATAATACTAGAGCCCTGTCCAGCATGGGGCATTGTGCTGACCATACTAGAGCCCTGTCCAGCATGGGGCATTGTGCTGACCATACTAGAGCCCTGTCCAGCATGGGGCACTGTGCTGACCACACTAGAGCCCTGTCCAGCATGGGGCATTGTGCTGACCAGACAAGAGCCCTGTCCAGCATGGGGCATTGTGCTGACCATACTGGAGCCCTGTCCAGCATGGGGCATTGTGCTGACCATACTAGAGCCCTGTCCAGCATGGGGCACTGTGCTGACCATACTAGAGCCCTGTCCAGCAAGGGGCATTGTGCTGACCATACTAGAGCATTGTCCACCATTGGGCACTGTGCTGACCACACAAGTGTACTGCCCACCATGGGACACTGTGCTGACCACACTAGAAGTGGCCGGCTGTGTGGTTTGCATCATTTTATGGGTCCCATCTTCTGCGCCCTCAGCACCAGTGGGTCTGTAGAGTTGAAAATCGTGGCTGGGAACAGATACAGAGAGAAAGAAATTCACTTTAAAAAGAGAATTGAGAAAAGATTGAAGGCATATTATTTGCAGAAATATGGGAAATGCACAAGAGAATGGGACTAATGGAAGGGTGAGGCCATGGAGGGATTCAGACTCAAGAATGAGAATATTAAAATTAAGGTGCTGCCAAACCGTGAGCCAATGTAGATCAGTGAGCACAGGGGTGATGGGTGATCGGGATTTGGTGTGAGTTAGGATACAGGCAGCAGAGTTCTGGACGGGCTGTGGTTTATGGAGGTTTATAACTGCGAGGGTGACCAGGACAGATTCGGAATAGTCAAGTTAGGATTTAACAAAGGCACATATGAGGGTTTATGCAGCAGATGGGCTGAGGCAGAAGTGGAGACGGGTGATATTACTCAGGTGGTAGTAGACAGGGTTGGTGATGGAGAGAATTTGGAGATGAACTCAAGTAAGGTAAAAATAGAACACAGAGGTTGTAAACTGTCTGGTTCAGCCTCAGGATCGGGTATGTGGTTCACAGATAGGGGATGGAGTTTGTGATGGAGACCAATGGACCAATGACACTGTCTTCTCTCTTCCCACAATTTACGTTCCAGAACAGTATTTCAGTAAACAGGGTTTACAGATCTCCTAGCTGGAAATAGAGACAGTATCAGCAGCAAAGAGGAGAGAGTAAATTACCAGAACTGAAATACCGTTCGCAGTGGTTTATACAGCTGATTTCTGGAGATAGAGATTCAGCAGAAATAACAACAGCAGCAAGGAGGGTAGAGAAAATTACAGGAGCAGTAATGCAGTTAAACATGGTTAATCAAGGTAATTACTGGAGATATTCACCGGGATTAACAACAGCAGCAAGGAGGGTAGAGTAAATTACAGGAATATAATACAGTTAAACATGGTTTAAGGAATAAATACCTGGAAACAGATACTAACCAGGGACACCAACAAGACCGAGGATGGGATAATAAATGTATTGAGCAATCCGAAGTGCGAGGTAGATGCGAAAGTCTAATGAGAACCGATCATAATGTGTAGAAAGATCGTGAAGTTCTGAGGATAAACTCTTGCTCATTGTTGTAACATTCCAATCTATTGTTCTCAGATTCTGACCCATTGTTCTCAGATTCTGACCCATTGTTCTCAGACTCTGACCCATTGTTCTCAGATTCTGACCCATTGTTCTCAGACTCTGACCCATTGTTCTCAGATTCTGTCCCATTGTTCTCAGATTCTGGCACATTGTTCTCAGACTCTGACCCATTGTTATCAGATTCTGACCCATTGTTCTCAGACTCTGACCCATTGTTCTCAGATTCTGACCCATTGTTCTCAGACTCTGACCCATTGTTCTCAGATTCTGACCCATTGTTCTCAGATTCTGACCCATTGTTATCAGACTCTGACCCATTGTTCTCAGATTCTGACCCATTGTTCTCAGACTCTGACCCATTGTTCTCAGACTCTGACCCATTGTTCTCAGATTCTGACCCATTGTTCTCAGATTCTGACCCATTGTTCTCAGATTCTGATCCATTGTTCTCAGACTCTGACCCATTGTTCTCAGATTCTGACCCATTGTTCTCAGATTCTGACCCATTGTTCTCAGATTCTGACCCATTGTTCTCAGATTCTGACCCATTGTTCTCAGATTCTGACCCATTGTTCTCAGATTCTGACACATTGTTCTCAGATTCTGACCCATTGTTCTCAGATTCTGACCCATTGTTATCAGATTCTGACCCATTGTTCTCAGATTCTGACACATTGTTCTCAGATTCTGACCCATTGTTCTCAGATTCTGACCCATTGTTCTCAGATTCTGACACATTGTTCTCAGATTCTGACCCATTGTTCTCAGATTCTGACACATTGTTCTCAGATTCTGACCCATTGTTCTCAGACTCTGACCCATTGTTCTCAGATTCTGACACATTGTTCTCAGATTCTGACACATTGTTCTCAGATTCTGACCCATTGTTCTCAGATTCTGACCCATTGTTCTCAGATTCTGACCCATTGTTCTCAGACTCTGATCCATTGTTCTCAGATTCTGACCCATTGTTCTCAGATTCTGACACATTGTTCTCAGATTCTGACACATTGTTCTCAGATTCTGACCCATTGTTCTCAGATTCTGACCCATTGTTCTCAGATTCTGACCCATTGTTCTCAGATTCTGACCCATTGTTATCAGATTCTGACCCATTGTTCTCAGATTCTGACCCATTGTTATCAGATTCTGACCCATTGTTATCAGACTCTGACCCATTGTTCTCAGATTCTGACCCATTGTTCTCAGATTCTGATCCATTGTTATCAGATTCTGACCCATTGTTATCAGATTCTGACCCATTGTTCTCAGATTCTGACCCATTGTTCTCAGATTCTGACCCATTGTTATCAGACTCTGACCCATTGTTCTCAGATTCTGACCCATTGTTCTCAGATTCTGACCCATTGTTCTCAGACTCTGTCCCATTGTTCTCAGATTCTGACCCATTGTTCTCAGACTCTGACCCATTGTTCTCAGATTCTGACCCATTGTTATCAGATTCTGACCCATTGTTCTCAGATTCTGACCCATTGTTATCAGATTCTGACCCATTGTTCTCAGATTCTGACCCATTGTTCTCAGATTCTGACCCATTGTTCTCAGACTCTGTCCCATTGTTCTCAGACTCTGACCCATTGTTCTCAGATTCTGACCCATTGTTCTCAGATTCTGACCCATTGTTCTCAGACTCTGTCCCATTGTTCTCAGATTCTGACCCATTGTTCTCAGACTCTGTCCCATTGTTCTCAGACTGACCCATTGTTATCAGATTCTGACCCATTGTTCTCAGACTCTGACCCATTGTTCTCAGACTCTGTCCCATTGTTCTCAGATTCTGACCCATTGTTCTCAGACTCTGTCCCATTGTTCTCAGACTGACCCATTGTTATCAGATTTTGACCCATTGTTCTCAGATTCTGACCCATTGTTCTCAGATTCTGACCCATTGTTCTCAGACTCTGACCCATTGTTCTCAGATTCTGACCCATTGTTATCAGATTCTGACCCATTGTTCTCAGATTCTGACCCATTGTTATCAGATTCTGACCCATTGTTCTCAGACTCTGACCCATTGTTCTCAGACTCTGACCCATTGTTCTCAGATTCTGACCCATTGTTATCAGACTCTGACCCATTGTTCTCAGATTCTGACCCATTGTTATCAGACACTGACCCATTGTTATCAGACTCTGACCCATTGTTCTCAGACTCTGACCCATTGTTCTCAGACTCTGACCCATTGTTCTCAGATTCTGACCCATTGTTATCAGACTCTGACCCATTGTTCTCAGATTCTGACCCATTGTTATCAGATTCTGACCCATTGTTCTCAGATTCTGACCCATTGTTCTCAGATTCTGACCCATTGTTATCAGATTCTGACCCATTGTTATCAGACACTGACCCATTGTTATCAGACTCTGACCCATTGTTCTCAGACTCTGACCCATTGTTCTCAGATTCTGACACATTGTTCTCAGATTCTGACCCATTGTTATCAGATTCTGACCCATTGTTCTCAGATTCTGACCCATTGTTATCAGATTCTGACCCATTGTTATCAGACACTGACCCATTGTTATCAGACTCTGACCCATTGTTCTCAGACTCTGACCCATTGTTCTCAGATTCTGACCCATTGTTCTCAGATTCTGACCCATTGTTCTCAGATTCTGACCCATTGTTATCAGATTCTGACCCATTGTTATCAGACTCTGACCCATTGTTATCAGATTCTGACCCATTGTTATCAGATTCTGACCCATTGTTATCAGATTCTGACCCATTGTTCTCAGATTCTGACCCATTGTTCTCAGACTCTGACCCATTGTTCTCAGATTCTGACCCATTGTTCTCAGATTCTGACCCATTGTTCTCAGACTCTGACCCATTGTTATCAGATTCTGACCCATTGTTCTCAGACTCTGACCCATTGTTATCAGACTCTGACCCATTGTTCTCAGATTCTGACCCATTGTTCTCAGACTCTGACCCATTGTTCTCAGATTCTGACCCATTGTTCTCAGACTCTGACCCATTGTTCTCAGACTCTGACCCATTGTTATCAGACTCTGACCCATTGTTATCAGACTCTGACCCATTGTTCTCAGATTCTGACCCATTGTTCTCAGACTCTGACCCATTGTTATCAGACTCTGACCCATTGTTCTCAGATTCTGACCCATTGTTCTCAGATTCTGACACATTGTTCTCAGACTCTGACCCATTGTTCTCAGATTCTGATCCATTGTTCTCAGATTCTGACACATTGTTCTCAGATTCTGACCCATTGTTCTCAGACTCTGACCCATTGTTCTCAGATTCTGACCCATTGTTCTCAGACTCTGACCCATTGTTCTCAGACTCTGACCCATTGTTCTCAGACTCTGACCCATTGTTCTCAGACTCTGACCCATTGTTCTCAGATTCTGACCCATTGTTCTCAGATTCTGATCCATTGTTCTCAGATTCTGACCCATTGTTCTCAGATTCTGATCCATTGTTATCAGATTCTGACCCATTGTTCTCAGACTCTGACCCATTGTTCTCAGATTCTGACACATTGTTCTCAGACTCTGACCCATTGTTCTCAGATTCTGATCCATTGTTCTCAGATTCTGACCCATTGTTATCAGACTCTGACCCATTGTTCTCAGACTCTGACCCATTGTTCTCAGACTCTGACCCATTGTTATCAGATTCTGACCCATTGTTCTCAGACTCTGACCCATTGTTATCAGATTCTGACCCATTGTTCTCAGATTCTGACCCATTGTTCTCAGATTCTCACCCATTGTTCTCAGATTCTGACCCATTGTTCTCAGATTCTGACCCATTGTTCTCAGATTCTGACCCATTGTTCTCAGACTCTGACCCATTGTTCTCAGACTCTGACCCATTGTTCTCAGACTCTGACCCATTGTTCTCAGATTCTGACCCATTGTTCTCAGATTCTGACCCATTGTTCTCTGACTCTGACCCATTGTTCTCAGACTCTGACCCATTGTTCTCAGACTCTGACCCATTGTTCTCAGATTCTGACCCATTGTTATCAGATTCTGACCCATTGTTCTCAGATTCTGACCCATTGTTCTCAGATTCTGACCCATTGTTCTCAGACTCTGACCCATTGTTCTCAGATTCTGACCCATTGTTCTCAGATTCTGACCCATTGTTCTCAGATTCTGACCCATTGTTCTCAGATTCTGACCCATTGTTCTCAGATTCTGACCCATTGTTCTCAGACTCTGACCCATTGTTCTCAGATTCTGACCCATTGTTCTCAGACTCTGACCCATTGTTCTCAGACTCTGACCCATTGTTCTCAGATTCTGACCCATTGTTCTCAGATTCTGATCCATTGTTCTCAGATTCTGACCCATTGTTCTCAGACTCTGACCCATTGTTATCAGATTCTGACCCATTGTTCTCAGATTCTGACCCATTGTTCTCAGACTCTGACCCATTGTTCTCAGATTCTGACCCATTGTTCTCAGATTCTGACCCATTGTTCTCAGACTCTGACCCATTGTTATCAGATTCTGACCCATTGTTCTCAGACTCTGACCCATTGTTCTCAGACTCTGACCCATTGTTCTCAGATTCTGACCCATTGTTCTCAGACTCTGACCCATTGTTCTCAGATTCTGACCCATTGTTCTCAGATTCTGATCCATTGTTCTCAGATTCTGACCCATTGTTCTCAGACTCTGACCCATTGTTATCAGATTCTGACCCATTGTTCTCAGATTCTGACCCATTGTTCTCAGATTCTGACCCATTGTTCTCAGACTCTGACCCATTGTTATCAGATTCTGACCCATTGTTCTCAGATTCTGACCCATTGTTCTCAGACTCTGACCCATTGTTCTCAGACTCTGACCCATTGTTCTCAGATTCTGACCCATTGTTCTCAGATTCTGACCCATTGTTCTCAGACTCTGACCCATTGTTCTCAGATTCTGACCCATTGTTCTCAGATTCTGACCCATTGTTCTCAGATTCTGATCCATTGTTATCAGATTCTGACCCATTGTTCTCAGACTCTGACCCATTGTTCTCAGATTCTGACCCATTGTTCTCAGATTCTGACCCATTGTTCTCAGACTCTGACCCATTGTTCTCAGACTCTGACCCATTGTTCTCAGACTCTGACCCATTGTTCTCAGACTCTGACCCATTGTTCTCAGATTCTGACCCATTGTTATCAGACTCTGACCCATTGTTATCAGATTCTGACCCATTGTTCTCAGACTCTGACCCATTGTTCTCAGATTCTGACCCATTGTTCTCAGATTCTGACCCATTGTTCTCAGATTCTGACCCATTGTTCTCAGACTCTGACCCATTGTTCTCAGACTCTGACCCATTGTTCTCAGACTCTGACCCATTGTTATCAGATTCTGACCCATTGTTCTCAGATTTTGACCCATTGTTCTCAGACTCTGACCCATTGTTCTCAGATTCTGACCCATTGTTCTCAGATTCTGATCCATTGTTCTCAGATTCTGACCCATTGTTCTCAGATTCTGACCCATTGTTCTCAGATTCTGACCCATTGTTCTCAGATTCTGACCCATTGTTCTCAGACTCTGACCCATTGTTCTCAGATTCTGACCCATTGTTCTCAGATTCTGACCCATTGTTCTCAGATTCTGACCCATTGTTCTCAGATTCTGACCCATTGTTCTCAGATTCTGACCCATTGTTCTCAGATTCTGACCCATTGTTCTCAGATTCTTACCCATTGTTCTCAGATTCTGACCCATTGTTCTCAGATTCTGACCCATTGTTCTCAGATTCTGACCCATTGTTCTCAGATTCTGACACATTGTTATCAGATTCTGACCCATTGTTCTCAGATTCTGACCCATTGTTCTCAGATTCTGACCCATTGTTCTCAGACTCTGACCCATTGTTCTCAGATTCTGACCCATTGTTCTCAGATTCTGACCCATTGTTCTCAGACACTGACCCATTGTTCTCAGACTCTGACCCATTGTTATCAGATTCTGTCCCATTGTTCTCAGATTCTGACCCATTGTTATCAGATTCTGACCCATTGTTCTCAGATTCTGACCCATTGTTCTCAGATTCTGACCCATTGTTCTCAGATTCTGACCCATTGTTCTCAGATTCTGACCCATTGTTATCAGACTCTGACCCATTGTTCTCAGATTCTGACCCATTGTTCTCAGATTCTGACACATTGTTATCAGATTCTGACCCATTGTTCTCAGATTCTGACCCATTGTTCTCAGATTCTGACCCATTGTTCTCAGACTCTGATCCATTGTTATCAGATTCTGACCCATTGTTCTCAGATTCTGACCCATTGTTCTCAGATTCTGACCCATTGTTCTCAGATTCTGACCCATTGTTCTCAGATTCTGACCCATTGTTCTCAGATTCTGACCCATTGTTCTCAGATTCTGACCCATTGTTCTCAGATTCTGACCCATTGTTCTCAGATTCTGACCCATTGTTATCAGATTCTGACCCATTGTTCTCAGACTCTGACCCATTGTTCTCAGATTCTGACCCATTGTTCTCAGATTCTGACCCATTGTTATCAGACTCTGATCCATTGTTCTCAGACTCTGTCCCATTGTTCTCAGACTCTGACCCATTGTTCTCAGATTCTGACCCATTGTTCTCAGATTCTGACCCATTGTTCTCAGATTCTGACCCATTGTTCTCAGATTCTGACCCATTGTTCTCAGATTCTGACCCATTGTTCTCAGATTCTGACCCATTGTTATCAGATTCTGACCCATTGTTCTCAGATTCTGACCCATTGTTCTCAGATTCTGACCCATTGTTCTCAGATTCTGACCCATTGTTCTCAGATTCTGTCCCATTGTTCTCAGATTCTGACCCATTGTTCTCAGATTCTGACCCATTGTTCTCAGACTCTGACCCATTGTTCTCAGATTCTGACCCATTGTTATCAGATTCTGACCCATTGTTCTCAGATTCTGACCCATTGTTCTCAGATTCTGACCCATTGTTCTCAGACTCTGACCCATTGTTCTCAGATTCTGACCCATTGTTCTCAGATTCTGACCCATTGTTCTCAGACTCTGACCCATTGTTCTCAGATTCTGACCCATTGTTCTCAGATTCTGACCCATTGTTCTCAGACTCTGACCCATTGTTCTCAGATTCTGACCCATTGTTCTCAGATTCTGACCCATTGTTCTCAGATTCTGACCCATTGTTCTCAGACTCTGACCCATTGTTCTCAGACTCTGACCCATTGTTATCAGATTCTGACCCATTGTTCTCAGATTCTGACCCATTGTTCTCAGATTCTGACCCATTGTTCTCAGATTCTGACCCATTGTTCTCAGACTCTGACCCATTGTTCTCAGATTCTGACCCATTGTTCTCAGATTCTGACCCATTGTTCTCAGATTCTGACCCATTGTTCTCAGACTCTGACCCATTGTTCTCAGACTCTGACCCATTGTTCTCAGACTCTGACCCATTGTTCTCAGACTGACCCATTGTTCTCAGATTCTGACCCATTGTTCTCAGACTCTGACCCATTGTTCTCAGACTCTGACCCATTGTTCTCAGACTCTGACCCATTGTTCTCAGACTCTGACCCATTGTTCTCAGACTGACCCATTGTTCTCAGATTCTGACCCATTGTTCTCAGACTCTGACCCATTGTTCTCAGATTCTGACCCATTGTTCTCAGACTCTGACCCATTGTTCTCAGATTCTGACCCATTGTTCTCAGATTCTGACCCATTGTTCTCAGATTCTGACCCATTGTTCTCAGATTCTGACCCATTGTTCTCAGATTCTGATCCATTGTTCTCAGACTCTGACCCATTGTTCTCAGATTCTGACCCATTGTTCTCAGATTCTGACCCATTGTTATCAGACTCTGACCCATTGTTCTCAGACTCTGACCCATTGTTCTCAGATTCTGACCCATTGTTCTCAGATTCTGACCCATTGTTCTCAGATTCTGACCCATTGTTCTCAGACTCTGACCCATTGTTCTCAGATTCTGACCCATTGTTATCAGACTCTGACCCATTGTTCTCAGATTCTGACCCATTGTTCTCAGATTCTGACCCATTGTTCTCAGACTCTGATCCATTGTTCTCAGACTCTGACCCATTGTTCTCAGACTCTGACCCATTGTTCTCAGATTCTGACCCATTGTTCTCAGATTCTGACCCATTGTTCTCAGATTCTGACCCATTGTTCTCAGATTCTGATCTATCCTCTCCCTCTCTCTGGAGCCGCTGATCCCTGTGAGTGCCGGGCGTGATGCTCCCGCTGACAGTATGATAACACATCGAAAGGAGTCCCATATTAATAGAAGAGGGAAACCCTCCTGTGACACAATTCGGTCCATGGAGACTGACATTAATTACAGTCACTGAACAAACAGTTTCAGTTAACACCTTTCTATCCAACACCTTTTTGAACCACAATAAACTGGAACTCTTACCCAGTCTGAATGGATGTATAGGGGTTTCTGAGGGAAGGAATAGTGGAAATAGCAGAGGCACTGGCCATAATCTTCCAATCCTCCTTGGATATGGGTGTGATGACAGAGGATTGGAGGATTGTAAATCTTACATCCTGTTTAAAAAAGGAGATATGCGATAAATGCTGTAATTACTGACCAGTCAGACTAGTGTCACGACTGGGGAGATTTGTAGACGTGACAACCCAAGAGAAAAATACTTGTTGCTTGTAAAAACATTGGATAGTAAATGGTTAGCAACCTGGATATGCTAAAGACTATTGATGTCTGGCAAACAACAACAACAACAATTTATATTTAGATATTGCCTTTAATGTTATAAAACATCCCAAGGTGCTTCACAGGAGCATTATGAAGCAAAGTGTGAACTGAGATACAACAGGAGATATTAAGTCAAAGGACCAACAGCTTAGCCAAAGAGGAAGGTTACAAGGAATGTCTTAAAGGAGGAAAGTGAGATGGAGAGGTGCAGAGGCGGAGATGTGTAGGGAGGATACTGCAGCTTGGGCCCCGGCAGCTGAAGGCACGGTCGCCAGTGGTGCAGTGATTAAAATAACGGATGTAAAAGAGACCAGAATTAGAGGAGCAAAGATGTCTCGATGGGTTCTGGAGCTGGAGGAGATTACAGAGATAGGGAGGGGCGAGGCCATTGAGAGATATGACAACAAGGATGAGAATTTTAAAATCAAGATATTGCTTGACTGGGAGCCAATGTCGGTCAGTGTCATATAAACGGGACTTGGTGTGAGCTAAGACATGGGCAGCAGAGTTTTGGATGACCTCAAGTTTACAGAGAGTAGATGTGGGAGATCAGCCAGGAGTGAGTTGGAACAGTCACATCGAGAGGTGACGAAGGCATGAATGAGGTTTCAGCAGCAGATGGGCTGAGACAGGGGTGAAGTCAGGCGATGTTACTGAGGTGGAAATAGGCGGTTGTAATGATACCCTGAAAATGAGGTTAAAGCTCATTTTGTGATGAAATGTGACACCAAGGTTGTAAACATATTGTCTGCATCTCAGACTGTCACCAGGAAGAGGGATGGAATCAATAGCAAGGGAACAGAGTTGGAGTGGGGAGTGAAAACAATGGCTTCAGTCTTCCCAATATTTAATTGGAGGAAATTTCTGCTCATCCAGTACTGGATGTCGGATAAGCAGTCTGATAATTTAACAACAGTAGAGGAGTGGAGAGAGGTGGTGCTGAGGTGAACTTGATGGAGTTCTTTGATAAAACAATGGAGAGGGCTGATGAGGGTGGTGTGATTGAAGTTATATATATGGACTTTCAAAAGATGTTCGATCAAATGACATTCAATAGACAGGTTAGGAAAACTGAACCCGATGGATTAAAGGGACAGTGACAGTGTGGATATAACATTGGCTAAGGAACAGTAAACAGAGAGAAGTGGTGAAAGGTTGTTGTTCAGACTCAATGGGAGTATACAGTGGTGTTCCCCTGGGCTCAATATTAGGACCACTTCTCTTTTTGCTCTTGGAAACCCAGGGTGGGTAGGGCAGAGACCTTTCCTCCTCTTTTTTTCCAGAGCTTTCCCTCTCTCTGCAGCCTCTGCTCCATTTGTTGATCATGTTACAGACCCAGAGACACTGTAACTACAGTCCCCATTCATCGTACAGAGTTGGGTCACCAAGTCCTCTCTCCTCCCTGAATGTCTGCAGCAGCTCACAGCACAACCTCCAGAAAACCATCCACAGCACCTCCACTAACTTTATAATAACAGAAGTAAGTCAAAAGCCCCTCACCTGCAAGTTGGACGCCTGGTCCTTTTAACTAACACTAGAGGGGGATCCTCGTGCTGCTGAATGTATGTTCAGCTGAGAGTGACTAATACAGGCGGTCAGTCGACATGCAAGGACCAAGTTTCAAAGACGTACATCAAAGTTGCTGAAATGGCTGATCGACTTCATATTCAGACCTCTCCTCACACTACAGACACACACACGTTACACCGACACCAGCACCCCGGCCAGCCTGGGTGTCCTGTACAATGTGCTGGATGTGACTGGCAGTGCAGCTCACACCATTTTATGGATCCAAGCTTCCAAAGCATGAGTGGAGCAGGAGAGATGAAATGTGTGGTCAGGAAGACCACACTGTGGCTGTCTGGATACAAAATTGTCTGGCCCATTGAAGACAGAGGGTGTTAGTAGATGGAAAGTATTCAGCATGGAGCTCGGTGACCAGTGGTGTTCCGCAGGGATCTGTTCTGGGACCTCTGCTCTTTGTGATTTTTATAAATGACTTGGATGAGGAAGTGGAAGGCTGGGTTAACAAGTTTGCCGATGACACGAAGGTTGCTGGAGTTGTGGATAGTGTGGAAGGCTGTTGTAGGTTGCAACTGGAAATTGACAGGATGCAGAGCTGGGCTGAGAAGTGGCAGATGGAGTTCAACCTGGAAAAGTGTGAAGTGATTCATTTTGGGAGGTCGAATTTGAATGCAGAATACAGGCTTAAAGACAGGGTTTTTGGTAGTGTGGAGGAACAGAGGGATCTTGGGGTCCACGTCCATAGATCCCTCAAAGTTGCCACCCAAGTTGATAGGGTTGTTAAGAAGGGGTACGGTGTGTTGGCTTTCATTAACAGGGGGATTGAGTTTAAGAGCCATGAGGTTATGCTGCAGCTCTATAAGGCCCTGGTTCGACCACACTTGGAATATTGTGTTCAGTTCTGGTCGCCTCATTATAGGAAGGATGTGGAAGCCTTAGAGAGGGTGAAGAGGAGATTTACCAGGATGCTGCCTGGACTGGAGAAAGGTTGAGGGAGCTAGGGCTTTTCTCATTGGAGCGAAGAAGGATGAGAGGTGACTTGATAGAGGGGTACAAGATAATGAGAGGCATAGATAGAGTGGATAGCCAGAGACTTTTTCCCAGGGTGGAAAGGGCTATCACCAGTGGGCATAATTTTAAGGTGATTGGAGGAAGGTTTCAGGGAGATGTCAGAGGTAGGTTCTTTACACAGAGAGTGGTGGGTGCGTGGAATGCGCTGCCAGTGGTGGTAGTAGAAGCAGATACATTAGGGACATTTAAGCGACTCTTGGATAGGTACATGGATGATAGGAGAATGAAGGGTAGGTAGTTAGTTTGATCTTAGAGTAGGTTAAAGGTTCGGCACAACATCGTGGGCCGAAGGGCCTGTACTGTGCTGTACTGTTCTATGCTCTATGTTCTATGTTATATGAAGAGTGACAGAGGGAAAGAAAGTCACTTTTAAGCGGGAATTGGAAAAAAGTTTTTTAAGATGAACAAGTTTCAGGAACATTGGAAATGAACAGGGGATTGGGATAATCAGAGGGGTGAGGACATGGAGGGATTTGATCACATGAGTGAGAATATTAAAATTGAGGTGTTACTGGACCAAGAGAGAATGTAGGTCAGTGAGCACGGGGATATTGGGTGAACAGAATTTGGTGCAAATTAGAAGATGGCAGCAGAGTTTTGGATGACCACAGGTTACAGAGAGCAGGATGTGGGAGGCCAGCCAGGAGTGTGTTGGAATAGTCAAGTCTCGAGATAAAAAAGGCATGGATGAGGTTTTTAGCAGCAGATGAATTGAGCTCTCTCTCTCTCGTTCTTTCTCTCTCTGTCGGCCTCATTTGCTCTGTCCCACACTCAGAATCTTATAAGTTTCAATCAAGTCGCCTCTTACTCTTCTAAACTCCAGCTGACATAAGCCTAGCCTGTCCAACCTTTCCTCATTAGAGAACACCCCCATTCCAGGCATTAGTCTAGTAAACCATCTCTGAACTGCTTCGAATGCATTTCCACCTGTCCTTAAATGAGGAGATCAATACTGTACACAGTACAATACTGTACTCAGTCTATCTATCCATTTGTGGTTCACTTGTGTCCATGTCACAACATACTGTCCGACCGACGTTTCTGTCATCAGCAAATTTAGCAAACATACCTTTGGCCCCTTCATCCAAGTGATTTATATAAACTGTAAAGAGCTAAGGCACCCGCACTGATCTCTGTGCACACCACTCGTTACATCTTGCCAAACAGAAAATGATCCATTTAAGCCTACTCTCTGTTTCCTGTTAGTTAGCCAATCTTCTATCCATGCCAATAGGTTGCCCCCTACACCATGAGCTTTTATATTCCGCAATGAACTTTGATGTGGCACATTATGAAATCCCTTCTGGAAATCTAAGTATAGTACATCCACCAGTTCCCCTTTATCCACAGCACCTGTTACTTCTTCAAAGAACTTCAATAAATTGGTTGAACATGGTTTCCGTTTCACAAAAGCATGTTGACTCTGCCTGATCACCTTGAATTATTCTGTGTGTCCTGCTATAACGTCTTTCATAATAGCTTCTTACATTTGATCCATAGCCAGAAAGCCTTTCTCACCTGCCACAGGCCGTATGTCCACTACGTCTATTCTGATTTTGTGCTGTATTTGAACTGTTACTCCTCAACAAACTGCTTGTGACCCTTCGACCTCCTTTTGGTTAATCTGTGACCCTGGATCAGATCTTACAGTGGTGTAGGAGAGGGAACACAGCTCATGTCAAAGTCCTGCCTCCCTTTTATATGATCCTGCATAATGGACAGGGACTACTGGGCAGTAATGTGCTCAAAGGTTATCAGCAGTAATTGATTATCTCTATATTTGTATATTGTAGAACATTAAAACATGCCCCTACTCTGGTGTCCAGTGCACCCTCAATATTCATGATTAAAATATCAGAGGAGTGGGAATCAGACAGCTCTGATCACCCTGAGGTACAGGTGATTCTCGAGTCGGTGTCGAGTGTATCCACAACCCATAAAGATAACTGTGGAAACATGAGCAGACCTGAAGAAATTAACTGACCATTGCATGATCCATGAAGCAGTATTCATACCGAGCTGAGATTATATCATACATTCCAGACACTATCATGTCATTGTTATACCAGGGTGTAGTTCACGAAGCCATGTTCCCTTCTAACTGCCCGATTTGACTGGTTGGAAAGCCGGATGGCAGCTGGTGACTGACTATTGACCACCACAAACTCAATTCAGTCAACCCTGCGTGAACCCGGTTGTCTGATAGTCACCCACCCTACTCTCCCGGATTCTCAATGTTAGGTCTGTCTTCTCCACCCTGGATATCTCTAATGGTTATTGTAGTATCCCAGTAAAACTAGAGAAACAAATTAAATTCACATTCACTTCTGAGGACCAGAGGTACTCCTGGACATGTCTGTCACAAGGGGTTCCACAATAACCCCACTATTTTCAACAAACGTGTAGCCGGGTCCCTTCTGAGCCTTTCACAGTCTTCCTGCTCGCTGCAATATGTCGATGATCTTCTCATCACCGTGTCCACACATTTAACCCTTTTACAGGAACTACTGCAGTGACTTTGGGAGCTGGACTAAAAGAACATCCACGTAAGGCCCAGCTGGTGCAAGACCGTATCACCTTTCTACGTGCCCAGATCAGATCATCCTGCATCAGCCCACACCAGCGTCAGGCCGAGACCATCCAGTGTCTACCCCTGTTCACCTCAAAGTCCTGCCCTGTGTCCTATCCTCAGGCTGGTGGGGTATCAGTGGACCCTCATCCAGTATCTACCCCTGTCCACCTCAAAGACTACCCTGTGTCCTATCCTCAGGCTGGTGGGGTATCAGTGGACCCTCATCCAGTATCTACCCCTGTCCACCTCAAAGACTACCCTGTGTCCTATCCTCAGGCTGGTGGGGTATCAGTGGACCCTCACCCCTCGATTTGTAGAGACTGTGACTCCTCTTTATGAACTACCTAATGATGGTGATGACCAGATTTAACCTGGTTGGACTGAAGAGAGCACAGAAGCAGCAACACAATTGAAGAAATCTGTCGCCCAGGCAACGTGTCTTATCTCACCTAACCCTGACAAGACTTTCAACATGGAGTTGGTGGACACAGTAAAAAGCCTGACTGCTGTCCTATGTAGAGAAAACGAGGAGAAATTACTCCCCATTGTGAATGACTCCAGAATTGTCAGTGGGACTGAACTGATTTATTCTGTTTGTGAAGGACATTTGTTAACCACGTTCTGGGGCATCAAACATTTCACTTACATCACGGGGTTCTCCAGGGTGATACTGCCCAGTCCATTCTAAACTTTCCCAGTATAGGGCGGCACAGTGGTGCAGTGGTTGGCACCGCAGACTCACAGCTCCAGTGACCCGGGTTCAATTCTAGGTACTACCTGTGTGGAGTTTGCCAGTTCTCCCTGTGTTTGCGTGGGTTTCCTCCGGGTGCTCCGGTTTCTACCCACATGCCAAAGACTTGCAGGTTGATCGGTAAATTGGCCATTAGCAATTGCCTGTAGTATAGGTAGGTGGTAGGGAAACATAGGGACAGGTGGGGATGTGGTAGGAATATGGAATTAGTGTAGGATTAGTATAAACGGGTGGTTGATGGTCCGCACAGACTCGGTGGGCCGAAGGGCCTGTTTCAGTGCTGTATCTCTAAACTAAACTAAAAGTAGTAATAGTATTCCCCTGTCAGAGAGTCGTAGAGTCATAGTCATTTCAGCACAGAATTAGGCCATTCTGCTCATCGAGTCCATGCCAGCTCTTTGTCGATAAATCCAGCCAGTCTCATTCCCCAGCTCTGACTCCATATTCCTGCAAGTTTATTTACATCAAGTGTTCATCCAATATCCTTTTGAAATAATTCACCTTCTCTGCTTCCACCACCCTCGGAGGCAATGATTTCCGGGCCATTGCCACTCGTTGTGTAAAAATGTTGTTCATCACATCCCCCTTAACTCTTGCCCTCAATCTTAACTCTAGTCATTGTACCATAAGCTAATGGGAACATCTTTTCCTGTCTACCTTATCCAAACAGGTCATCATCTTGTATACATGTATCAAATCTCCCCTCAATCTCCTTTACTCCAAGGAAGACAATCCCAGCTTTTACAGACTATACTGTACTGAAAATCCTCCATCTCTGGAACCATTAAAGTAACCCTCCTCTACACCCTGTCAATGACCCTCACATCCTTCCTAAAGTGTGGTGAACAGAACTGGATGCAGTACTCCACTTGGGGCCTAACCAGAGCTTCATAAAGTTACAGCATAACTTTCCTTCCTCTGAACCTACCACCTCTATCTATGAAGCCCAAGATCCCATATGCTTCACTGACGACTCTCTCAATATATCCTGCAACCTTCAGGGATCTATGTGCATGAACCCCATGTCCCTTTGTCTCTGCACACTCTTTCGAACTTTACCATTAAGTGTATATTGCCTCTCCCTGTTACTTCTGATAAAATGCATCACTTGACACTTGTCTGTATTAAATTCCATTTGCCTCTGGTCTGCCCATTCTGCTAGCCTATCTATGTCCTCTTACATCGATTGGTATCAACCTCAATGCCTGCCCCGCCTCCAAGTTTGGTATCACCTGCAAATTTTGAAATGTTTCTCTGTATGCCATTATCCAAATCATTTATACATATCAGAATAAAACAGTGTTCCTAGCACTAACCCTTGGGGAACACAACTGTCTATTTTTCTCCAGTTTGAATAACAACTATTTAACGCAACTCACTGTTTTCTGTCATTAAGTCAGTTTTATATCCAAGCTGACACTGACCTTCCTTTTCCATCAGCATCAATTAACTGTCCAATTCTCACAAACAGATTGTGAAATAAAGTACAAATTCAGCTTAAAATTAAGTGAAATGCTAAATGTAAAATTAACAAATTGTTGGAAAGAGATCGACTCTGAGACCACTTAAAATTCAATCTCTCGATAACTTTACTGCATTTAGTACTCTGTCCAAGCAGGACTCCCTAAAACTGGACTCAGTGCAGCTTATTGCATTTAGGGTTTGGGGAGAGAATTCAAAAGCTTAGGGATGAGACCAGAAAGTGCCGGAAATACTCAGCAGGTCTGGCAGCATCTGTGTAGAGAGAAACAGAGTTAATGTTTCCGGTCTCTGACCCTTCATCAGAACTGGTAAACGTTAGGAATGTAACAGTCTGTAATTTAATCTATCCCCTCTCTGTCCCATCACAGTCCTTCCTTCTTGTTCTTCTTCCCCCTTCCCCTCTTTCACTTGCTCAAAGACTGTTACATTTCTAACGTTTACCAGTTCTGATGAAGGGTCACAGATCTGAAACATTAACTCTGTTTCTCTCTGCACAGATGCTGCCAGACCTGCTGAGTATTTCCAGTGTTCAGCATCCGCAATATTTTGCTTTTATTTTAGTGTTTAATTCACTGACATTTATCTTCCAGGAATTACTCCCTGGAAGTTCTGCTCTACTCTTCCAGAGCGTAGGGCCTCGGCAGCTGAAGGCAGGACCACTAATGGTAGAGCAATTAAACTCGGAGATGCTCAAGAGGCCAGAAATAGATGAGTGCAGATATCTCGGAGGGTTGTCGGGCTGGAGGAGATTACACAGATAAGGAGTAGTGAGATAATGAAGGATTTGAAAAGAAGACTGAGAGTTTTAAAATTGAGGTGTTGCTGACCAGGAGCCAATGTAGGTCAGTGAGTACAGGGGGTAATGGGTGAACAGGACTTGGTGTGAGTTAGGACATGGGCAGTAGTGCATTGGACCACCTCAGGGTTATGGAGGGTAGAATGTGGGAGACCAGCCAGGAGTGTGTTGGACTAGTCGAGTCTACAGGTAACACAGGCAAGGGGGACTGTTTCATCAGCAGAAGAGCTGAGAGAGGCACAAAGTTGGGTGATGATACGGAAGTGTAAGTAGGCTGTTTTAGTAATATTTATCAGGAAGTTCGTCGCAACGTCAACTATGAAACCAGGTTGTGAACAGTTTGCTTTAGTTTCAGACAGTTGCCAAGGAGAGAGATCCAGTCTGTAGTTAGGAAACTTTTGACGTGGGGTTTGAAAACAACGGCTGCAGTCTTCCAAATATTTAATTGGCATGGCAGATGTGTGAGGTGATACATTGTCGGAAGATTTGATATATATTATCCGTTCATGGGATGTGGGTGTCGTTGACCAGGCCAGCATTTATTGTCCATCCATAATTGCCCTTGAGAAGGTGATGGTGAGCTGCATGCAGATGAATGACCAGGGATAATACAAGCTGAATGGCACAACTTTAAAGCTATTGAGAGTAACAGAGAGACCTGAGGTGTTTGTATACAATCTTTGAAAGTAACTGGACAGGTTAACAAACAGTTCACAAAGCAAATAGATTCCTAAGCTTGATTAATAGAGACACAGAGTAGACTGGCCAGGATATTGTGTTAACCCTACAGAAAAGACTATTCCGGCTCCATCTGGAGTATTGTGTCCAATACTGGAAACCACACTTTAGGAAGGACATGAAACCTTGGAGAGGGGACAGAAGAGTTTTACTGGAACTTTTCCAGGGATGAGGGGTTACAGTTATGTAGCTGGGATTGTTTTCCTTGGAGCAGGGACATTTACAAGGTGATCAGATAGGGATATTTAACATCATGAAGGGTTTATGTAAATTATATAATGTTTCTAATGTATGAGGGGCCATTAACCAGAGGACATAGATTTATGGTGATTGGAAAAAAGAAGCAGAGTTGACATGGGGATTATTGTAATGCAATTTTTGTTTCGGATTTGCAAATTATTGTATGATAGGCTGAAGGATACAGATTCAAAAGTAGGTTCAAAAAGTGATTTGGTTAGATATTAAGGGGAAAAGTTCAAGGATCTGGGAAAGATCCAGGGTGTGGAACTCACTGGAAACTCATCGAAAGAGCCAGCATCGACTTCATAGACCAAATGACCCCCTTCCATGCAATGCTATTACATGTTTCTATGACTTTTTCTGCCTGTACCTTTACAATTTTCCTATCGTTTCAAAAGGTGTTTGATAAAGTACTATATAACAGCCGTGTGACCCAATTAGAAACACATGGGATTAAAGGGCCAAAGTCAGCCGAGGCACAGTTTGTAGCTCTCTCCCCTTTCAGTCACAAGCTTCCAGGATCAAGTGTCATGAAATGGCTTTTTCACAAGAATCAAGGCTGACAGTGCAGCGCCAGTACTGAGGGAGTATTGCGCTATCAGATGAGCAGTCTTTCGAATGAAACGTTAAACCAAGGCCCCATCTGCCCTCTCAGGTGGATGCTAATGATCCTGTGAGATTATTTAGCAGCAGATCAGGGGATTTATTCCCTGTGGCCTGGACAATATTTATCCATCAAGCAACATCATAAAAACAGATCTGGTCATTATCACATTGCTGCTTGTGGGATCTTGCTGTGCGAAAATTGGCTGCCCTTTTTCCGACAGTACAAGAGTGAGTCGGCATTATCAGTATACGTTGATTGTAAATCGCTTTGGAACATGCAGTCGTCATGAAAGGCGCTACATAAATGGAAGTCCTTTTTTTTCTTTTTCAATCCCAGCATGCAAGAAATTAGTTAGGTGACAGGTATCAGAGAGTGGGGAATAATGGCTGTTTTTCAGCTGGAGCAAAGTACACAGTGGGGTTCCCCAGGGTGACTGTTGGGATCCCTGATGTTGCATGCCAATGCAGTGGGCTTGTGTACAGAGGGGGTAATGTCCAAGTTTTCAGATGGAAGGAAACTCAGAAATGTTAATAAACAGTGAGAAGGATAGTAATAGACTTCAGGAGGACAGAGACTCTCTGATGAAATGGGCAGGAACATGGCAGATGGAATTTAACACATTGAAATGTGAAGTGAGACATTTGGGTAGGAAGTATGAGAAGAAAAAAATATAAAATAAATGGTGCCCTTATAGAGTGAGTGCATGATTAGAGAGACCTAGGGTGTAAACACACAGATCTTAGTTAGTAGCATGCAGTGTCCTTGGTGTTAGAGAGAGAGACACAGAGTAATAAAACTCAGGAGGAAATGCTGATATTTATACATCATTGGTTAGGTCCCAGATGGAGAATTGTGTCCAATTCTGATCACCACACATTGGTAAGGATGTCAAGGACGTAGTGAAGATACAGAGGTGAATTACGAGAATGGTACCAGGGATCTGCGAATACAGTTACGTGGATAGATTCGAAAAGCTGGGATTGTTCTCATTAGAGCAGTGATAGGTAAGGGGAGATTTGATATAAAATTCAAAATTATGAAGGGTTTTGATAAGGTAATCAATGTGAAACTGTTTCCAGTGTCAGAAACAGGGGCGGCACAGTGCCACAGTGGTAAGCATTGCAGCCTCATATTATGGGTACTGCCTGTGTGGAGTTTGTGGGTTTCCTCCCTCAGCCAAATGACTTGCAGGTTGATAGGTAAACTGGCCATTATAAATTGCCCCTAGTATAGGTAGGTGGTAAGGGAATATAGGGACAGGTGAGGATGTGGTAGGAATATGGGATTAGTGCAGGATTAGTGTAAATGGGTGGCTAATGGTCGGCACAGACTCGGTGGGCCGAAGGGTCTGTTCCAGTGCTGTATATCTAAATCCAAAAATCTAAAGTTCAGTATTAAGAAGACACAGACTGAAGGTAATTGACAAAACACCAGAGGTGAAATGAGGAGAATTTTCTTCCACAGCGAGTTGTTGGGATCTGGAATTCATTGGCTGAAAACATGGTGGAAGCAGATTCAATAATATCATTCAAAAGGCAATTTAGCAAATACTTGAAAAGGAAAAGAAAAACAGGAATCTGGGGAAAGAAGAGGAAAGAGGAACTAATTAGATGGCTCTTTCGAAGAGACAGCACTGACACAAAGGGCCGAATAGCCTTCTTCTGTGCTGCATCAATCTCTTATTTTTTGAGCAAGAGAAAGTGAGTGAAGAGAGAGAGAAAGACAGAGAGTGAGAAAGTGTGAAAGAGAGAACAGCAAATAGAAATAGAGAGTACGTCGTGTTTTTGGGCAGAGGGATTATGATCTGCCCGTGCCCGTTCCTGTTGAGGCAGGTGACAAACACACTTCCTGCTGCCTCCTCATTTCCATGAATTCTACGTGCCACCCCGTTTAAACCGCGCGGCTGTCTGTCTGGATGCTTAACAGGGCCCTCAAGGTGTGTGAGGCTGACACATGTTTCAGCCAGGTTCAGCTTTTAAACGCAGTCTGTCCCTCTTAAAGAGAAGATGCACTGATTCACTGGAGGCTGCAGCTGCTCACTGTGAATTCTGCAATTGGAGACAAGGTAAATAGCACACTGCAACAGAGGTTTCTGCGGTTCATGGATGTGGGGATGGATGTCTTAGTTACGAAGGGTGACAGGAGGAGAGAGGCTCTGTTTCCGTGTGATGGGGTGGAGACTCTCAAGGAACGTCCTCCGAAGGGAATCGGTGAAGGTGGCCAGGGAGGTCAATGCAAGAACTCTCGCCACGAGAATCTGGCAGCAGAGCCAGAAGAAGTTTAATGAGCTCATACGGGTGGTCAATGTCATTGAATTAATCTCCAAATGGCACCTCCTACCCCCAACATCACCAACCTCTCACACTGCTCAATGCACCACACCCCCATCATTCACCCATCAGCAGTCCCTAACACTCAGGACTCACACCTAACATTCACATACTCCACCTTACCCTCACACGCCTTGTACTGATAGCAGCCTCACACCCACCTCTCACTGCCTCCAATTACCTCCAGCTATTCAGCTATGGCAGGCATATCATCAAAACACAATGTAACACAATCATTAATATTCTGCCTCCTTTCTTGCAGGACAAGGGGACCCATAATCACAGGGAGCAGCAAGTGAACCGGCGAGTGCCAGGCATACCTTCATCCCCTGAGCTTGAGGGAGGAGATGGTTCTTCACATCATGGGACCGGCTGTGACAGAGCCCGTGGCATCCGGCATCGCCGAGAGCATTCAGGATGATGCTATGTTCCTGCCTTATGCCCCTTCTTAACTCCCACCTCCCCCCACATCCTGCTGACTGGGATGATGTACAAGCTGCAGATGGTGGGATCATGGACCTCCTGCTTTCCAACCCACCCACAATCTCTCATCCCAATACGACCCTTCTGATTTTACACTTCCCAATGGTACCCCAAAACTGCCAGCTTCCCAGTCACAGCAGCTCCAGGAGACAGAGAGAGAGCATCAGCACAGGACTGATGGTGAAGCCCCATCACTTAGTCTGATACTCACAGCCCCCAGCTCAAATACTTCCACTGTGTGTGCCTTAGAGGCTGGTATAGAGTCATATTCTGCACATGCTGATTCATCGAACACGCACGAACTGCAGCCAGGGCAGGGGGAAAGGATAGTGCATGTGGCAGCTCCCAGACAGCGAGGTCACAAACGGGTTATAATACACAGGACTCAGATCAGAACATTACTGGGCTGCTGCCTATGTCGAGGTGGTACAGTTTGAATCGAAGCACTCAAGGCCCAGAGCTGCTCGAGGACGTCCTGCAAGGTCATCTGCAGTCTCCCCGAATGAAAGTCAGCAGTCTTCCACCAGCCATGCTGCAGTCACTAGGGAAACACTGGGGAGCACGAGGCAAGTCGAGGGAACGCACAAGACAGAGACTAAGGGAATATACAAGGGTGAATAGTTCCATTTTCCTTTTGTATAATTGGATGTGTTGTTGGATAAAGATGTTACTGAAAAGGTTTTTGTTGGTGGTTTTTATTACAGGATGGTGACCAAGGGAACACTGTGATGGGGCATCTCAGATGGGTGAAATGGTGGAGAATGGGTGATCCATGGTGGGAAAGGGAAGTTGTCCTATGGGAAACAAAATCTTAGCAGGGACTCTCCGACAGCCTGTCTAGTTCGAAGGCGTCCAGGAAATATCCTCCCTGCGTCCTCCTCCTCCTCCTGAGGTGTCCTCCGGATTCCTGGTGCCAATGCCTGTGTCCTCATGATGGTGATGATATGAAGGGTGCAGCAGAACACCATGAACTTGGACACCTGCTTCAGTGTGTACTGGAGGGCTCTCCCCGTGCGGTTCAGACATTGAAAGCATTGCTTCATCACACCGATGGTCTGTCCCACCATGTTCCTGGTGACTCCATTGCTCACATTATACACATGTTAATTGTGGGAGGTTGGGTGGCGGTGGTAGGTGGTTTGGGGATGCAGAAACATGAGCTGTGTCTAGACGGATTTTTTTCTTTGCCTCCGAGGAGCCACATTCTGGTTCTGTATGGAAGCCCTAAGTGTTGAGAATGGCTGACTGCTTCAGAATGAAGGTATGGTGGCTGCTGACAGGGTAGTGAACATTCACCAACATGATGTACTGGGCATGCTCACACACCAACTGTACATTAATGGAGTGAGAGTTCTTTCAGTTCCTGTACCTCTCCCCATTGACATGGGGCCCCCGCAGAGACACCAACACCATCAGGAATCCCGCTATCCTGACAAAGCCACGGGATCTCTCATTCTGCTTCCCCCTGCTGAGCGAAAAAACGATGACATAGATGGTCACCCTCACCTCCCAGAATTATCAATGGGAATGGACAACACACAGGCCTCGTAACTACTGGTCAGTTAGTTTAACATCAGTGATGAGGAAGGTTTTAGAAACTAAATCAGTGGGAAAAAAATCAACACACACTAGGAGATGTTTGATTTAATTAAGTGTTGTCTGCACGGATTTTTAAAAAGCAGATCATGCTTTCATGAACTAATTGAATTTATTTTGATGAAGTAACAGAGCAGGTTGATGAAAAGAATGTGGTGGATGGTCTACGTGGATTTTAAGAAAGCGTTTGATGAAGTACCACACAAAAGGATGTGGAAGCTTTAGAGAGGGTGCAGAGGAGATTTACCAGGATGCTGCCTGGACTGGAGGGCATGTCTTACGAAGAAAGGTTGAGGGTGCTCGGTCTTTTCTCATTGGAACGAAGAAGGATGAGAGGTAACTTGGCAGAGGGTACAAGATGATGGGAGGCATAGATAGATTGGATAGCCAGAGGCATTTTCCCAGGGCAGAAAGGGCTATCACCAGGGGGCATAATTTTAAGATGATTGGAGGAAGGTTTTGGGGAGATGTCAGAGGTAGGTTCTTTACACAGAGAGTGGTGGGTGCGTGGAACGCACTGCCAGCGGCGGTAGTAGAAGCAGATACATTAGGGACATTTAAGTGACTCTTGGATAGGTACATGGATGATAGTAGAATGAAGGGTGTGTAGGTAGTTTGATCTGAGAGCAGGTTAAAGGTTCAGCACTACATCGTGGGCCGAAGGGCCTGTACTGTGCTGTACTGTTCTATGTTCTATGTTCTAAAATGTTGGATAACAAAATTGAATCACATGGATTAGCATCCAATTGGATCAAATATTGATTGATGGAAAGAAAAGGGTGAGTAGTGTTAAATGGTAGTTTTTCAGACTGGAGGATGGTAGGCAGTGATGTTCCCCAAGGGTCAGTGCTGGAACCACTTTTTTTTTGCTATATATAAATGACTTGAATCTTGGAATACAGAGCAGAATTTCAAGGCTTGCCAATGACACCGAACTTGGACGCACGGCAAACACTGAGGATGACACAAACTGCCTGCAACAGGATATCGACAATCCAGCAGAATTAACAGAGCAATGGCAGGTGGAATTTAGTACAGAGGAGTGTGAGGTGATGCCTTTTGCCAGACGGAATAGGAAGGCAATATAGACTTAATGACACAGTTCTGAACATTGTGCAGGAGCAGAGGGACCTGGGGCTCCATATGCATTTATCATTGCAGGTGGCAGGACATATTAGGAGAGTGTTTAGTAAAACATATCAGATCTTGGAGGCAAGGATACAAAAGCAGGGAAACATAGAAACATAGAAAATAGTAGCAGAAGTAGGCCATTCGGTCCTTCGAGCCTGCTGCGCCATTCGTTATGATCATCGCTGATCATCCAACTCAGTAATCTTTTCCCCCCATATCCTTTGATCCCTTTAGAACCAAGAGCTATATCTAACACCTTCTTAAAAACATACAATGCTTTGGCCTCGACTGCTCCCTGTGGTAGCGAATTCCACAGGCTCACCACTCTCTGGGTGAAGAAATTTCTCCTCATCTCAGTCCTGAAAGGTTTACCCCTTATCCTTAGACTGTTACCCCTGGCTCTGGACACCCCAACATCGGGAACATCCTTCCTGCATCTAGTCTGTCCAGACTGATTATAATTCTGCAGGTTTCTATGAGATCCCTCCCTCACTCTTCTGAACTCCAGCGAATATAATCCTAACCGACTCAGCTTCTCCTCATACATCAGTCCCGCCATTCCAGGAATGAGTCTGGTAAACCTTCGCTGCACTCCCTCTATTGCAAGAACCTTCTTCCTCATATATGGAGACCAGAACTGAACACAATATTCCAGATGTGACCTCACCAAGGCTCTGTATAATTGCAGCAAGACATCCCTGCTCCTGTACACGAATCCTCTCGTTATAAAGGCCAGCATACCATTTGCCTTTTTACCGCCTGTTACACCCGCATGCATACCTTCAGCAACTCGTGTACGAGAACACCGATAATTCCCTTCTCTCAGTTTATACCAGTTCTGATAATAATCTGCCTTCCTGATTTTGCTGCCAAAGTGGATAACCTCACATTTGCCCACAATTATACTGCATCTTCCATGCATTTGCCCACTCACTCAACTTGCCCAAATCACACTGAAGCCTCTATGCATCCTCCTGACAACTCACCCTCCCACCCAATTTTATGTCATCTGAAAATGTCGAGATATTACATTTAGTTCCCTCATCTAAATCATTAATATATATTGTGCGTAGCTGGAGTCCTAGCACCGATCCCTGTGGTACCCACTGTTCACGTTCTGCCATTCAGAAAAAGACCCGTTTGTTCCCACTCTTTGTTTCCTGTCTGGCAACCAATTTTCTATCCATCACAATAAACTACCCCCAATCCCATGTGCTTTAATTTTACACGCTAATCTCTTATATGGTACTTTGTCAAAAGCGTTCTGAATGTCCAAATAAACCATATCCACTGGCTCCCCCTCATCAACTCTTACTAGTTACATCATCGAAGAATTCTAGTAGATTTGACAAGCATGATTTCATTTTCGTAAATTCATGATGACTTTGTCGAATTCTACCACTGTTCTCCAAGTGCTCTGCTATAAAATCTCTGATAATGGCCCCAGGATTTTCCCCACTTTCGACGTCAGGCTCATTGGTCTATAATTCCCTGTTTTCTCTATATATCCCTTTTTAAATAGTGGAGTTACATGAGCTACCGTCCAATCTGTAGGAACTGTTCCAGAGTCCATGGAATCTAGGAAGATGTCCAGCAGTGCATCCACTATTTCTGGGGTCACTTCCTTAATTATTCTTGGATTAAGATTATCAGGCCCAACACCATTTCTCTACTAATACTGATGTATTTAACTTCCTATCTCTCACTAAACCCTGTGTTCCCCAACATTGCTGGTATGATATTTGTGTCCTCCTTTGTGAAGACAGAATCAAAGTATGCACTTAGATGGTCAGCCATTTCTTTGTTCCGCATAATAAATTCCGCTGTTTCTGAGTGTAAGGGACCTACATTTGTCTTCACCAATTGTTTTCTCTTCACATACCTATAGAAACTTTTACAGTCAGTTTTTATGCCCACACAAGCTTACTCTCATACTCTATTTGCTGCTTCTTAATCAATCCCAATGTCCTCCTTTGCTGAATTCAAAACTGCTCCCAATCCTCAGGTCTGTTGTATTTATTTTCCCTGGAGAATATGTGTGCCTCTTCCTTGGATCTAATGTTATCTCTAATTTCCCTTGCAAGCCATAATTTGGCTACCTTTCCCGTTGTTTTTCTTTTGTGCCAGGTATGCTGTTATAGATGCTACGCTGAAACTTTGTAATGCTTTGGTTAGACTCGAACTGGAGAACTCTGTCCAGTTCTAATCACCACACTTGAGGAAGGATGTAAAGGTCCTTGAGAGAGTGCAGTGGAGATTTACCAGAATGGTTTCAGGGATAGGGGGTTTAGTTACAAGGTCAGTTTGGAGAAGCTGGATTTGTTGTCCCTGGAGCAATGGGGATTGAGATAGATTTGATAGAGGTGTACACGATTATTATTAGCATAGATAAGATATTGAAGGAAAAGCTGTTCCCGTGATGAAACACGGACTAGGGGTCACAAATGGAACATTTTGGATAAGAGATGCAGGTGGAATATGAGGAAGAACTTTTTAACACAGTGGATGGTAACGATCTGGAACTCACTGCCCATGAGAGTGGTGGAAGCCGAGACAATCAATGACTTCAAAAGGAAACTGGGTGGAACCTGAAGGAAATGCACTTACAGGGCTATGGGGATTGAGCAGGGGATTGAGACTGACTGGATTGTTCCACATAGAACCGGAAATGATGGGCGAATGGCCTCCTTATGTGTCGTAAATGACGCTGTGACTCCATCAACCTCTACTACTCTATACTGGATATGTCTCCTGCTCCTGCCTGGAAATATCCAAATACATAGAGTTTCAATGAAACTGCGATCTTAACGTCCACTGACAGCTCCGTCCTCACTCTGGCGTGAGGCTCCATGTGTTGCAGGAGGTGACACAGCTCTGTGGCTAACTCCTTTTTGAATCAGAGTCACCTCACACACTGCTCCTGGTGAAGGTAAGGTAGGGGAAGTGCTCTTGGAAAACCCAGGGTGGGTAGGGTAAAGCCCCTTCCTCCTTCCTCTTTAGAGAGCGCCCCCTCTCAACATCCTCTGCTCCATTTGTTGGTCATGTTACAGACCCAGAGAAATTGCAACTACAGTCCCCATACCTCGTCCAGAGTTGGGTCACCAAATCCTCTGTCCTCCCTGAATGTCTGCAGCAGCTCACAACACAACATCCAGAAAACCATCCACAGCACCTCCACTAACTTTACAATAGCAAAAGTAAGTCAAAAGCCCCTCGCCTGTAATTCGGATGTCTGGTCCTTTTAAATAACACTAAAGGGGCTCCTCGTGCTGCTGAATATATGTTCAGCTGAGAATGACTAACACAGGTGGTCAGTGGACATGCACAGGCCAAGTTTCAAAGACATATATCAAAGCTGCTGCAATGGCTGAGTGGCACCATATTCAGACCCTTCCTCACACTACCAGCACATGCTTGATAAACCCGGGCTAAATCCCTGTCTAGCGCTAAATCCCTGTCCAGCATGGAGCACTGGAAGTGACCGGCAGCTCAGCTCATACCATTTTATGGATCCAAGCGTCCATGACGTTGGGCCCTGTGGCGCTGTGGAGCTGAAAATCGTGGTCAGTGGGAGAATAAAGAGGGGGTGAAGTTTATTTTTAAAGCTAATTGAAGAAAATACTAGAAAGCCAAAAGGAATATGGGAACGGTCAGGGGAATGGGACTAACTGGAGGGGTGAGGCCATGGAGGGATTCAAACACATGAATGAGAATAATAAAATTAAGGTGCTGCCAGACTGGGAATCAATGTAAATCAGTGAGCACAAGGGTGATGGGTGATCGGGATTGGTGTGAGTTGGAATACAGGCAGCAGAGTTCTGGATGGGCTGTAGTTTATGAAGGTTTATAAATGGGAGGGTGACCAGGATAGAATTGGAATAGTCAAGTGTGTATTTAACAAAGGCACAGATGAATGTTTCTGCAGCAGATAGGCTGAGGCAGAGGTGGAGATGTGTGTTTGTACAGAGGTGATAGTAGGCAGGGTTGGTGAGAATATGGAGATGAACTCAGCTCAGATTTAAATAGAACACAGAGGTTGCAAACTGTCTGGTTCAGCCTCAGATATTTGGCAATGAGGAGATCGTGGTTCATGGATAGTGGATGGAATTTCTTATGGAGACCAATGACAACTGCACTCTTCCCAAATTTAAATAGCAAGAACATTATTTCAGTGAAACAAATTTTACAGATCTCATAGCGGGAAATAGAGACTTACCAGAGACAGCAAAGATGGGAGAGTAAATTACAAGCACTCTAATGCACATAGCAATGGTTTATTGAGCTAATATCTGGAGACTGAAATTTGCCAGGAATAACAACAGCAGCAAGGAGGGCAGCGGAAATGACAAGAATGGTAATGCAGTTAAACATGGTTTATAGAATTAATAGCTAGATACAGAGACTTACTAGGGACACCAATAATAGCCAGGAAGGGGTAGTAAATGTATTGAATATTCCTCAGTGAGTAATAGATCCGACTGTTTAATGAGAACTGATCATAATCTGCAGAAAGAAAGTTAAACTCCCAGATGAAACTCCTGTTCATTGTTGTAACATTCCAATCTATTGCACTCTGATTCTGATCTTTCCTCTTCCTCTCTCCAGAGCCGCTGATCCCTGTTAGTGCCGGGAGTGATGTGATACTCCCACTGACACTATGTGATAACACATTGAAAGGAGCCCCTTATTAATAGAAGAGGGAAATCTTCCAGTGACACAATTAGGGTCCATGGAGACTGACATTAATTGCAGTCACTGAACAAACAGGTTCAGTTAACCCTTTTCAATCCAACAATTTTTGAATAACAATAAACTAGAACATTTACCCGGTCTGGATGGGAATTCTGAGGGTTGGTGAGAGAAGGAATGGTGCAAATGGAAGAAGCACTGCACAGAATCTGTCAATTCTCTTTGGATATCGGAGTGATGACAGAGCACTGGAGGGCTGCAAATTATACACTTAGTTTACAAGAAGGAGGGATGTGGTAAACCCTGTACTGTCCAGTCAATCTGACATCAGTGGTGGTGAAATTTCACAACCCAGGACAGAAATATTATTTGCTTGGAAAAGCATAGCATAATAAATTTCAAGCCACATGGATATGCTAATGACAATTCATGTCTGGCAAAGTTCAGCAAGAACTTATCCCAAGGTACTTCACAGCAGCATTATGAAACAAAGTATAACACTGAACCACCAAGGGAGATATTAGGTTAGGTGACCAAATGTTTGGTCAAAGAGGCAAGTTTTAAAGGAGTGTCTTAAAGGATAAAAGCGAGGTGGAGAGATGGAGAGATGGAGCTGTGTAGGGCGTGTATTCCAGAGCTTTGGGCCGAGGCAACTGAAGGTGTGGCCACAATGGTGGAGTAATTAAAATCAGGGATGCACAAGAGGCCAGAATTAGAGGAGCAGAGATATCTCAGAGGTTTGTGGGGCTGGAGGGGATTACAGAGTTAGTGAGGGGTGAGGCAATGGAGGGATTGGAAAACAAGAATGAGAATTTTAAAATCAAGACATTGCTTGACTGTGAGCTGATGTCGGTCAGTGATCGGGGAATGAGACTTTCTGTGAGTTAAGGCACAGGCAGCAGAGTTTTAGATGACCTCAAGGTTACAGATAGTAGAATGTGGGAGAATGAGTTCCAATAGTCCAGTCTACAGGTAATGAAAGCATGACTGAGAGCTTCAGCAGCGGATGAGTTAAGACAGGGGTGAAATCAGGCGATGTTATTGAAGTGGAAATAGGTGGTGATAGTGATGGCAAGAATATAACGGTGGAAGCTCATTTTGTGGTCAACTGTCACAGAATCACAGAATTGTTACAGGTGGCCATTCTGTCCATCGTGTCTGCACTGGCTGTCCAAAAGAGCAATTCATCTAGTACCGCTTCCCTGTCTTCTCCCTGTAACTCTGTACAATTTTCCTTTTCAGACAGCTATCCAATTTCTTCCTGAATGCCTCGATTGAATCTACCTCCACCACACTCTCAGGCAGTGCATTCCAGACCTTAAGCACTCGCTGTGTGAAAAAGTTTTCTTCATGTCACTTCTGCTTCTTTTACCAATAACTTTTATTCTTTACCCTCTCGTTTTCGAATCTTTCAGGAGTGGGGACAGTTTTTCCCTATCCACTCTGTCCAGACACCTCATAATTGTGAATACCTTTTTTTCTAATCTCCTCTCAGCCTTCTCTTCTCTAAGGAAAATGTTCCCAGTTCTCCAGTCTCTCTTCATTACTGATATTCTTCATCTCTGGAACCATTCTTGTGAATGTTTATGTACACTCCCCAATGTCTTCACGTTACCTAAAGTGTGGTGCCCAGAACTAGACGTAATACTGCCACTGAGGCCAAACTAGTGTATCATACAAGTTCAAAATAACCTCTTTGCTTTTGCATTCCATGCTGCTGTGAATAAAACACAGGATACTGTCTGGTTTATTAAGTGCTCTCAACCTCTCCTGCCAACTTCAATGACCCATGCATATATACACCCAGGTCCTCTGCTCCTGCACACCCTTTAGAGTTGTACAATTTATTCTATATTGCCTCTCCATGTTCTTCCTATCGAAATGAATCACATCACATTTCTCCACATTGAACTTCATCTGCCACCTGTCTGTCCATTTCACCAACTTGTCTATGTCCGTTTGAATTTCTACACTATCCTCCTCACCGTTCACAATGCTTCCAAGTTTTGCATCATCTGCAAACTTTGAAATTGTGCCCTGTGCACCAAGGTCCATGTCATTAATATTTGTCAGGAAGAGAAACGATCCCAACATTGATCCCTGGGGAACTCCACTACAAGTCTTAAATGAAAACAAAAAGTGCTGGAAAGACTCAGCAGGTCTGGAAGCATCTGTGGAGAGTGAAGCAGAGTTAACGCTTCAGGCCTGTGACCTTTCATCAGAATTGGCAAAGGTTAGAAAGGTCAGGTTTTAAGGAAATAAAGCAAGGGTGGGGCAAAAGAGAAAAAAGAGGTGTTGAAAGGACAGAGGGTCATAGAGATTAACTGACAAGGAGGTCATGGGGCAAAGGCAAAGAGAGTGTGCTTGTGGTGTGGTGAAAGACAAAGCGTAAGTGCAGCGAAGGTGTTACATGACAAAATAATGAACAGCCCAAGCCAAAAGCAGCAACATCAAAAAATCCAGTTTAAGGCCAGGACATGGCAAAAAAAATGATAAAGCAAAATAATTAAAAGAGCCAGTCTTGATCTGAAATTATTGAACTCAATGTTCAGTCTGGAAGTCTGTAGAATGCCTAATCGGACAATAAGGTTTTGTTCCTCGAGCTGACGTTGATGTTCACTGAGACACCGCCGCAGGCTGGGCTGTGGTTTATGGAGATTTATAACTGGGAAGGTGACCATGATAGAACTGGAATAGTCACGTGTAGATTTAACAAAGGCACAGATGAGAGTTTATGCAGCAGATGGGCTGAGGCCGAGGTGGAGATGGCAGTTATTGCAGAGGTGGTAGTCGGCATGTTTGTTGATGGAGGGAATATGGAGATGAAATCAGCTCAGGTTTAAATTACTACAGAGGTTGTAGACTGTCTTGTTCAGTCTCAGACACTGGCCAGTGAAAGGTAAGTGGTTCACAAATAGGGTATGAAGTTTCTTATGGAGACCAATGACACTAGCTTCAGTCTTCAAAAAAATAAATAAATTCCAAATCAGTATTTCAGTGAAGCAAGGTTTGCATATCTCATGGCTGGAACTAGAGTCTCACCAGGGCAACAACAGAAGCAAAGATGAGAGATTAAATTATACAAACCATAATGAGGTTAGCAATGGCTATATCAAGATAATAGCTGGAGGGATACCACAATCAGCAAGGGCAGAGTAAATGAGAAGTACAGTAATGCAGTTTAACATGGTTTATACAATGAAGAGCTGGATATAGAGACTTACCAGGAACACCAACAATAGCAAGGATGAGATAGTAAATGTATTGAATAATCTTCACTGCGTTATAGATGCTAGATGCTAATGGTAGCCGATCATAATATGCAGAAAGAGTGTCAAGATCCCAGGATAACCCACTGCCCATTTTTGTAACATTACAATCTATTGTTCTCAGATTCTGACCCATTGTTGTCAGATTCCAATCTATTGTCCTCAGATTCTGATCTATCCTCCCCCTCTCTCTGGAGACGCTGGTCCCTATTAGTGCCAGGGATGATGCTCCCACTCAAACTATGTGAAAACACATCGAAAAGAGTCCCTTACTATTAGAAGATGGAGCACCTCCAGTGAAATAATTAGGTTCCATAGAGACCGACATTAATTACAGTCACTGAGCAAATAGATTCCGTTAACCTCTTTCATTCCGACACCTTGCATACCACAATAAAGCAGAAAATTTACTCTGGACAGGATGCGTGAGGGTTACTGAGGGAAGGAATGGTCAAAATAGTAGAGGCACTGGCCAGAATCTTTCAATCCTCCGTGGATATGGGAGCGATGACAGAGGACTGGAGCACTGTAATTGTTACACCCTGTTTAGAAAAGGAGAGATAGAGTAAACCCTGTAATTACTGAGCAGTCAGACACGCATCACTACTGGAGAAATTTCATGGGGTCACAACCCAGGACAAATATATTCGTTTCTTTGAAAAACATATGATAACAAACAAGAAGCAGCAGGGGTCTGGTAATAACAAATCATGTTTGGCAAACTTCAACAACAATTTATATTTATATAGCGCCTTTAACATAATGAAATGTCCCAAGGTGCTTCCCGAAAATGAGATACTAGTTTAAAGTTTGGTCAAAGAAGTAGATTTTAACGGGCGTGTTAAAGGATGAAAGCGAGTTGGAGAAGCGGAGAGGTGAAGGGAGGGTATTCTAGAACTTGGAGCCTCATTAGCTGAAGGTGCAGATAATAGTGGTGGAGTGATGAAAATCAGGGATGCACAAGAGGCCAGAATTAGAGATGCACAGATATCTTGGCGGATTGTGGAGCTGGAGGATATTACAGAGATAGGGAGCACATATAAGGAGCAAGAGGGTAACTAGAGAAAGATTAGATTAGATTAGAGATACAGCACTGAAACAGGCCCTTCGGCCCACCGGGTCTGTGCCGAACATCAACAACCCATTTATACTAATCCTACACTAATCCCATATTCCTACCAAACATCCCCACCTGTCCCTATATTTCCCTACCACCTACCTATACTAGTGACAATTTATAATGGCCAATTTACCTATCAACCTGCAAGTCTTTTGGCTTGTGGGAGGAAACCGGAGCACCCAGAGGAAACCCACGCAGACACAGGGAGAACTTGCAAACTCCACACAGGCAGTACCCGGAATTGAACCCGGGTCCCTGGAGCTGTGAGGCTGCGGTGCTAACCACTGCACCACTGTGCCGCCCGAAAGGATTGGCCCACTCAAGGACAAAGGAGGAAAGTTATGCGTGGAGTCAGAGAAAATGGGTGAGATTCTAAACGAGTACTTTGCATCGGTATTCACCGAGGAGAGGGACATGACGGATGTTCAGGTTCGGGACAGATGTTTGATCACTCTAGGTCAAGTCGGCATAAGGAGGGAGGAAGTGTTGGGTATTCTAAAAGGCATTAAGGTGGACAAGTCCCCAGGTCCGGATGGGATCTATCCCAGGTTACTGAGGGAAGTGAGAGAGGAAATAGCTGGGGCCTTAACAGATATCTTTGCAGCATCCTTAAACACGGGTGAGGTCCCGGAGGACAGGAGAATTGCTAATGTTGTCCCCTTGTTTAAGAAGGGTAGCAGGGATAATCCAGGTAATTATAGACCGGTGAGCCTGACGTCAGTGGTAGGGAAGCTGCTGGAGAAGATACTGATGGATAGGATCTATTCCCATTTGGAAGAAAATGGGCTTATCAGTGATAGGCAACATGGTTTTGTGCAGGGAAGGTCATGTCTTACCAACTTAATAGAATTCTTTGAGGAAGTGACAAAGTTGATTGATGAGGGAAGGGCTGTAGATGTCATATACATGGACTTCAATAAGGCGTTTGATAAGGCTCCCCATGGTAGGCTGATGGAGCAAGTGAAGGCGCATGGGGTCCAGGGTGTACTAGCTAGATGGATAAAGAACTGGCTGGGCAACAGGAGACAGTGAGTAGCAGTGGAAGGGAGTTTCTCAAAATGGAGACGTGCGACCAGTGGTGTTCCACAGGGATCCGTGCTGGGACCACTGTTGTTTGTGATATACATAAATGATTTGGAGGAAAGTATAGGTGGTCTGATTAGCAAGTTTGCAGACGACACTAAGATTGGAGGCGTAGCAGATAGTGAAGGGGACTGTCAGAGAATACAGCAGAATATAGATAGACTGGAGAGTTGGGCAGAGAAATGGCAGATGGAGTTCAATCAGGGCAAATGCGAGGTGATGCATTTTGGAAGATCCAATTCAAGAGTGAACTATACAGTAAATGGAAAAGTCCTGGGGAAAATTGATGTAAAGAGAGATTTGGGTGTTCAGGTCCATTGTTCCCTGTAGGTGGCAACGCAGGTCAATAGAGTGGCCAAGAAGGCATCTGGCATGCTTTCCTTCATCGGACGGGGTATTGAGTATAATTGTTGGCAGGTCATGTTACAGTTGTATAAGACTTTGGTTCGGCCACATTTGTAATACTGCATGCAGTTCTGGTCGCCACATTACCAAAAGGATGTAGATGCTTTGGAGAGGGTGCAGAGGAGGTTCACCAGGATGTTGCCTGGTATGGGGGGCGCTAGCTATGAAGAGAGGTTGAGCAGATTAGGATTATTTTCATTAGAAAGACGGAGGTTGAGGGGGGACCTGATTGAGGTGTACAAAATCATGAGAGGGAGAGACAGGGTGGATAGCAAGAAGCTTTTTCCCAGAGTAGGGGATTCAAATACTAGGGTTCACGAGTTCAAAGTGAGAGGGGAAAAGTTTAGGGGGGATACGCGTGGATAGTTCTTTACGCAGAGGGTGGCGGGTCCCTGGAATGCATTGCCAGCGGAGGTGGTAGACGCGGTCACGATAGTGTCTTTTAAGATGTATCTAGACAGATACATGAATGGGCAGGAAGTAAAGAGATACAGACCCTTCGAAAATAGGCAACAGGTTTAGATAGAGGATCTGGATCGGCGCAGGCTTGGAGGGCCGAAGGGCCTGTTCCTGTGCTGTAATTATCTTTGTTCTTTGTTCTATGGAGGTATTGAAAACGAGGATGAGAATTTTAAAATCAAGACATTGCTTGACTGGGAGCCATTTCAATCAGTGATAGAGGAAGAAAACTTGGTGTGAGCTAGGACATGGGCAGCAGAGTTTTGGATGACCTCAAGTTTACAGAGGCTAGAATGTGGGAGATCAGCCAGGAGTGAGTTGGAATATGTATGCACAGAGGTAACAAAGGCATGAATCAGGGAATCACATAATTATTACAGCACAGAAGGAGGCTATTCAGTGTATCATGTACACATCGGCTCTCCAAAAGAGCAATTAACCTCGTGCCATTCCCCGCCTTCTCCCCATAACCTTGCACAATCTTCCTTTCCAGATAACAGTCTAATTGCATTTTGAATGCTTCAATTGAACCTGTCTCCATCACATTCTCAGGCAGTACATTCCAGTCCTTAGCCATTCCTTGCGTGAGAAAATATTGCCTCATGTCACTTCTGCCTCTCTTACCCATTAATTTCAATCTGTGCCCTCTCGTTCTCGATTCTTTTCACGAGTGGAAACAGTTTCTCTCTGTCTCCTCTGTCCAGACCCCTCATGGTTTTGAACAACTCTATCAAATCAACTCACCTCTCAGCCTTCTCTTCTCCAAGGAAAATGATCCTAACTTCTCCTGTCTATCTTCATAACTGAAATTCCTCATGCCTGGAAGCATTCTCATGGATCTTTTCTGTACTCTCTCCAATGCCCTCACAATCTTCCTAAAGTGTGGTGCCCAGAATTGGACAGAATATTTCAGCTGAGGCTGAATCAGTGTTTTATATAAGTTCAACATAACTTCCTTGCTCTTGTACTGAATGTCCCTGTTAATAAAGCCCAGGATACTGTATGCTTTATTAAATGCTCTCTCAACCTCTCCTGCCAACATCAATGACTTATGCACATATACACCTCGGTATCTCTGCTCCTTTAGAATGGTGCCCTTTATTTTACATTATCTCAATATTCTTCCTACCAAAATGAATCACTTCATATTTCTCTGCATTGAAATTCATCTACCACCTGCCTGCCCATTCCACCAAGTTGTCTAAGTACTTTTGAAATTCAACACCATCCTCCTCACAGTTCACAATGCTTCCACGTTTCGTATCATCTGCAAACTCTGAAATTGTGCCCTGAACACCATGGTATTGGTCAATTACCTTCTTTGGCCTCCTTGTCTCGGGAGAAAATGTGTAAGCACCTGGAGGTGGTCAGTGGTTTGTGGAGCCGTACCTGGAGTGGCTACAAAGGCCAATTCTAGAGTGAATTGGCTCTTCCACAGGCGCTGCAGATAAAATTGGTTGTCGAGGCTATTTCATGGTTGGCTCTCTCCTTGTGCTTCTGTCTTTTTTCCTGCCAACAAGTCTCTTCGACTCACCATTCTTCAGACCCGCCTTTATGGCTATCTGCAAGCACTAGAGATCACTGGCAATTGACTCCCACAATTTGTGGTCAATGTCACAGGACTTCATTTCGCGTTTGCAGATGTCTTTAAAGCAGCGACACTGATGGCCAGTGGGTCTGATACCAGTGACAAGCTTGCTGTACAATGCGTCATTGGGGATCCTACCATCTTCCATGTGGCTCACATGGCCAAGCCATTTCAAGCGCTGCTGACTCAGTAGGGTGTATATGTTGGGGATATTGGGCGCCTCGAGGACTTCCACGTTGGAGATATGGTCCTGCCACCTGATGCCAAGGATTCTCCGGAGGCAGCGAAGATGGAATGAATTGAGACGTCGCTCTTGTAATATATATCAGGAAAATCAAGGGTACCAACACTGATCCCTGGGGACCTCCAGCCTTTCCTCCAGCCCCCAAAAAACATTCACAAACTACAATTCTTTCTTTCCTGCCACTCAGCCAAAGCCGTATCCATGTTGTTACCGTCCCTTTTCATTCATGAACTATAAGTTTTCTCACAAGTCTGTTATGTGGCACAGTATCAAATGTCTTTTGTAAATACAATACACCACATCAATAGCATTGCCCTCATCAACCCTCTCTGTTACCTTCTCAAAATCTCCAGGCTGTTAGTTAAATAGTATTTGCCCTTCAGGAATCCATGCTGTTTTCCTTACTTAACCCGAATTTGTCCATGTGACTATTAATTTGTCCCGAATTATTATTACTAGAAGTTTCCCCACCACTGCAGTTAAATTGACTGGCCTGGAGTTCTTGGGATTATCTTTAAACCCATTTTTGAACAAGGATGTAATATTTGCAATTCTCCAGTCCTCCAGCATCACCCCAAGTCTAAGGAAGATTGAGAATTTATGGCCAGTGCCTCTGCGATTTCCACTCTCACTTCCCTCATAATCTTTGGATGCACCTCATTGGCCCTGGTGCTTTATTCACTTTACCTCTAGACAGCCTATCTAATATGTCCACTTTATCAATTTTAAACCCTTCTTGTTTCTTAATTACCTGCTCTTTCGCCATTGCCTGTGTTGTACCTTCTTCCTTGTGTTATGACCCGAGGCGAGAGGTGTGCACTGTTAATTCAGTCCTGCTTCTCCACAGGTCACAACATTTTTTTCTCATTTTCCCACTTGCTGAAACAGTCCATCAGATACACTATTCTCATCACAATAGAACACACTTTACTGAACTAAACAATTAACAGTTTATCATAAATGAAGCAGGTGTAAGACCAGGAATCCTGCAGCGAGTAACTCACCTCCTGACTCCCCAAAGCCTATACACCATCTATAAGGCACAAGTCAAGAGAGTGATGGAATACTCTGCACTCGCCTGGATGGTTGCAGCTCCAACAACACTCAAGAAGCTCGACATCATCCAGGACAAAGCAGCCTATTTGATTGGCACACCATCCACATACATGCTCCCCCTTCACCACTGACGCACAGTGGCAGCAGTGTGTACCGTCTCCAAGATGCACTGCAGCAATGCACCAAGGCACCTTAGACAGCACCTTCCAAACCCGCGACCTCTACCATCTAGGACAAGGGGATCAAATGCATGGGAACATCACCACCTGCAAGTTCCCCTCCAATTCATACATCATTATGACTTGGAAGCATATCGCCATTCCTTCACTGTCGCTGTGTCAAAATCCTGGAAGTCCATCCCGAACACAAATGTGAGTGAACCTACCTCCCATGGACTGCAGCGATTCAAGAAGGCAGTTCACCACCACCTTCTCAAGGGTTATGGAGAGATGGGTAATAAATGTTGGCCTAGCCAGTGATGCCTGCATCTTAGGATCGAATAAAAATGTCTCAACTAGAAATGAAGTAAAACAATATCACACAGATCAAATTTTTAAAAATCCAACAATTAATTTTTAACTTCCCCTTCCCACCTTAACCAAAGTTCAAAGTCCCTTTTAACCTGAACCAAATTTTAAAGTTACTCTTTTTTTACCTTAGTCCTTTAAAACTCAAACACAGACATATACACTGGTTAACCAAAAACAAGATCTAAAAAAAAAGATTTTTCGCTCAGAGCTCTGTTACAAACAAAAAGCATTTGGGTTAACTAGTTGCCCATTTTGAAGGAAACAGCAGATGAGTTATGTTGTTCCAAACCAGCATGCAGTCTAACTTCTGAGCACACACATCCAGGTTACCAGACAACAGTTCTCTTCAGGCGGCATTGAGAATTATTTTTAGCAGGCTTTCTTCAAACAGGAAACAAGATGACTCAACTCCGCGGACTTCACAAAGTCTGTTCTGGAATTTCTGGAAAATGAGCTGGGTTGTGGTCTTCTCTGCTTTCTTGATTTTTTCTTCAGACTTGACGTTATCTCCTTCTAAAAGGTAAAACCACACACACTGACCGACAACCAGAAAGCTTGTCAGTTTTTCTGCCCATCCCAGGTGTTCTCTGCGACGACGGGGCTTGTCTAATCAAAGGAGAACGTATCACTTTTCTGCCCGCTACCAGGGTTTTGGCTTCATCTCGAACCCGAGCCTTGTGATAACCAGTAACTCTGTTGCCAGTCCAGCTCCCTCTCAGTGACCTCTTGGTGGTTCAATTTTTTATAAAAAAACGGTCTAACATTTATTCAGCTGAACCATAAATGCCTTTAGAAATATTTTTTTTTACCAAAAAAGAATCACTTTTGTTACACTTGGTAAAGACAGATGCAACGTATTTATTTAATACTTCAACTATTCCCTCTGCATGCATGTGCAAATCCTCTGTGTGGCCCCTAATTGGTGCAACCCCTCCTTTTGCTACCTGTTTATACGTCTATAGAAAACTTAGGAACTCCATTTAATGCTAGCCGCCAGACTCTTCTCATATTCTATTTTACTTCTCTTACTTGCTTTTATGCTTCCGCTCTGCCTGGTTCTCAGTAGGATTGTCTACCTGGCGTCTGTCATAAGCACACTTTTTCTTTTTCATCTTAATCTCTACGTCACTCACCTCTTTTGTAATTCAGGGAGCTCTGGATTTGTTTACACTACCTTTCCCCTTCAAAGGAATATACCTTGACTGAGCCCAAACTATCGCCTCTTTGAAGGTAGCCCATTGTTCATCTATTGTTTTCCTGCCAATCGTTGACTCCAATTTATTTTCTCCAGCTGCATTCTTACCCCGCTGAAGTTGGCCTTCCCCCAGTTAATTATTCTTACCCTTTGTCCTTTTATGTAGTCAGCCTAAACCTTATGATGTAATGACCGCTGTCCTTTAAGTGCTTCCCTACTGGTATTTGATCCACTTGGCCCACCTCATTCCCAAGTACCAGATCCAGCAGCGCCGCTTTTCTTGAATGAGGGTTTCAGCAGCAGATGAGCTGAGGCAGGGATTTAGTCAGGTGATGTTACAGAGATGGAAATAGGCGATTGTGGTGATGGCACCAGTATGAGGTTAGAAGCCTATTTTGTGGTCCAATGTGACACCAAGGTTGTGAACAGACTATAGTAATGTCAGACAGTTACTAGGAAGAAGGAAGGAATTGCTAGCTGGGGAAGGGAGATTGGAGCGGGAAGCAAAAACAAGGGGCTGAATTTTATTCTCCCCAGCGGAGTGCGAAACATTGGTGGCCCATATGTGCAGTCTGTGTCTGCTGTGCCACTGTGATGTAGCAGGCGACGTCTCATTTTAATACAGTGAAGGGGCCGCCCACTCCACCCCCAATCACGTAACAGGGACGGCCTCAGCGACAACAGTAGTGCTGTCAGCTGTCTCTGTACAGACACTGGTGCCATTTTTAAAGGGCAACCAGACCTGCCACAAAAAGTGCAAAGTTTAACCCCGTACACACACCCCCGCCACTGCACTGCAAATAAAATGTTGCCCATTTCCCCCCAAAAACTTACATTGTATAGTTGCCTTCCCACCATCCCCTCCAAAGACTTAAACTGCCGAGTACCCTCTCAACCCAACAACTGTCCAAAGTGTAGAGTTTGCCCCTTCTTCCCCTACACTATTAATGCAGAGTTGACCACGCCCGCGACAAGCACCAGCCACCACCCCCCACCCCATCAGTACTCTAAAAATCCGACTTACCCCCCTTCCCCACCTCTGTGGCGTTGGCTTTCCCTGGACGGGAAAGCGACGGTGTGTGAGAAGAAGGGTCACTGACCCGAAACGTTAACTCTGCCTCTCTTTCCACAGATGCTGCCAGACATGCTGAGTGGTTCCAGCATTTCTGGATTTTATTTCAGATTTCCAGCATCTGCAGTATTTTGCTTTTATTATGAAGGTGTGTGAGTGTCAGCCGCTGCATGGAAGATCCCGGGCTGTCAGTAAGATCACAGGGAATTGGACTGAAATATATACATTAAGTTTATTGAAATATTTAAAGGAGGGTACCACTGCCGAGCGGTTGGGGGGAGGGGGCGGGGAGCCACGAGCCTCTGCACAGCTGGAAAGATCAGGCCCAGCAATCCCGATGTGTGGCTCCATGGAGACCTACATCAGGAGCCCAACAGAGTCCAGCCCAATGGTTTCAGTCTTCCCAATATTTTATTGGAGGAAATTTCTGCTCATCCAGTACTGGATGTCGGATAAACAGTCTGATAATTTAACAACAGTGGAGGAGTGGAGAGAGGTGGTGGTGAGGTAAACTTGATGGAGTTCTTTGATAAAACAATGGAGAGGGCTGATGAGGGTGGTGTGATTGAAGTTATATATATGGATGTTCAAAAGGTGGTTGATCAAATGACATTCAATAGACAGGTTAGGAAAACTGAACCCTATGGATTAAAGGGACAGTGATATTGTGGATATAACATTGGCTAATGAAAAGTCAACAGAGAGAAATGGTGAAAGGTTGTTGGTCAGACTCCAGGTGAGTATACAGTGGTGTTCCCCAGGGCTCGATATTGGGACCACTGCTCTGTTTGCTCTTGGAGAACCCGGGGTGGGTAGGGCAGAGCCCCCTCCTCCTCCCACTTTACAGAATTTCCCCTCTCTAGCCTCTGCTCCATTTGTAGGTCATGCAACTACAGTCCCCATAACTCGTCCAGAGTTCAGTTAGCAAATCCTCTGTCCTCCATGAATGTCTGCAGAAACTCACAACGCAACCTCCAGAAAACCATCCACTGCACGTCCACTAACTTTACAATAACAGAAGTAAGTCAAAAGCACATCACATGTAAGCTGAGTAAAAAATACACGCATATGAACTAGGAGCAGACGTAGGCCATTCGGCCCCTCGAGTCTGCACCGCCATTCAATCAGATCATAGCTGATCGGTTTGTGTTTCGAATTCCACACTCCCATCTAACCTTGATAACCTTTCATTCCCTGGCCTGATAAGAATCTATCTATCTCCACCTTAAAAATATTCAATGACCCCGTCTCCACCACCTTCTGTGGCAGAGAATTCCAAAGTCACACAACCCTCTAGAGAAAAATGTTCTCCTCCTCTCTGTCCTAAAGCGGCGACCCCTAATTTCGAAACAGTGCCCCCTAGTACTGGACTCACCCACAAGAGGAAACATCCATTCCTCATTCACCATGTCAAGGCCTTTCAGGTTCTTTTAAACTTCAGTCAAATCTCCCCTCACTATTCTAAATTCCAGTGAAAACAAGACCGTCCGTCCAACCTTTACTCAGAACACAACCTGCTCATTCCTGGTATCAATCTGGTAAACCACATCTGAACCGCCTCCAAAGCATTCACGTCCTCCATTAAATAAGGAGACCAAAACTACAGACAGTATTCGAGATGTGGTCTCACCAATGTCCTGTATAACTGAAGCATCACATGCTGACTTTTATTTTCAATTCCTCTTGTAATAAAGGAGAGCATTCCATTAGCCTTCTTTGTTACTTGCTGTACCTACCTACTAACAGTTTGTGACTCATGCACTACAGAACCTAGATCCCTCAGCACCTCGGAATTTTGCAGTCCTCCTGCCAAAGTGAAAAACTTCACATTTTCCCACATTATACTCCATCTGACAGATTTTTTTCCCCACTCACTCATCCTATCTATATTGGACTACACCCTCCTTATGTACTCTTCACAACATACTTTCCTACCTATCTTTGAGTCATCTGCAAATTTAGCTAACATGCCATCGCTTCCCTCATCTAAGTCTTTCATATAAATTGTAAAATGTTGAGGCCCCAGCACAGACCCATGATGGACTCAACTTGTCACATCCTGCCAATCTGAAAAGGACCCATTCATGCATACTCCCTCTTTTCAGCAACCGGCCAATAAAACTTTGATCCAAGCTAATATGTTACCCACTACACCATGAGCTCCTACTTTGCACAATAATCTTTTATGTGGCACCTTGTCTAATGCATTCTGGAAATCCAAGCGCAGTATGTCAAAGGGCTCCCCTTTACCCATATCGCATGTTACTCCTTCAAAGAGCTCCAATAAATTGGTTAAAGATGACTTCCCTTTCACAAAACAATGCTGTCTATTCGCGATTACCTTGAGTATTTCTAAGTGCCCAGCGAAAGCCTCCTTAATGATCGATTCAAACATCTTCCCCACGACAGTTGTCAAGCTAACTGGCCTATAGTTACCTGCTTTCTGCATCCCCCTCTTCTTGAATAGAGGGGTTATATTTATTACTTTCCACTCTGATGGAACCTTTCCAAAATTAGTGAACTTTGAAAAATTAACAACAACACGACTACTACCTCATTAGCCACCACTTTTAAGACTCTAGGATGAAGCCCATCAGGACCCGGGGACTTTTCAGCCCACAACTCCATACGTTTGCTCAGTAAAGCTTGGTATTTTCACCAAGTTTCTCTCTTCCTTCCACCTCCTGATTTACAGCTCCTACTGGAATGTTTCTTGTATCCTCGATAGTGAAGACAGAAACAAAATATTTGTTCATTGCATCCGCTGTTCCCTTTTTATCTACTATTAACTCCACATTCTCACTGTCCAGAGGACCAACGCTCTTTTTAAATACTCTTCTCCTTTTTAAATACACGGAGAAACTCTTGCAATCCATTTTTACATTTCTCGCTAGCTTCCTATAATACTCGAATGTCTTTCTCCTGATTAACCCGTTAGCCATTGTCTGCTGTTCTTTATATTCTGACCAATCATCTGAACTGCCACTCATCTTTGCACAATTATCTGCCTTTTCGTTAAGTGTGATGTTTTCCGTAATTTCTTACTAAACCGCTGGTGGGTCCTCCACCTGATAGTAGGAATATACTTATTATGGAGTATTCCTGAAATATCCCCTTAAATGTCTGCCACTGCTTCTCTATTGATCTATCTCCAACACTAGTAACCGAGTTCACTTCAGCGAGCTCAACTTTCATGCCCAAATAGTTTCCCTTATTCAAGTTTAAAATACTGATCATAGATCCACTCTTCTCTCTTTGAAACTGGATGTAAAATTCAGTCATAATGTGGTCGCTGCTACCGAGAGGTGCCTTTACTCTGAGGTCATTAATTAATCCTGTCACATTACATTATACGAAGTCTAATATAACCTTATCTCTGGTTGTTTCCAGAACGTGCTGTTCCAAGAAACTACCTCGAAAGCATTCTATGAACTCTTCATCCGGGCTACTGTTCCCAATCTGATTTTTCCAGTTTATATGTAGATTAAGATCACCCATGATTATTGCCGTACGTCTATCACAAGTAAACAATATTTCTTCTTGTATACGATGTCCTACATTGTGATTACTGTTAGGAGGTCTGTAGACCACTCCTGCTAGGGACTTCTTTCTCCTGGTATTCCTCACCTCCACCCAAATCGATTCGTCTTTCTGATCTCCTGAACCGAGGTCATCTCGAACTTATGCCCCAACACCATCCTTGATTAACAGTGCCACCCCTCCACATTTACCGAGCATCCTATTCTTCTTGAATGTCAAATATCCCTCAATATTCAGGACCAGGAAGCCTGGTCCTTTTAAAAATACTAGAGGGGATTCCTGGTGCTGCTGAATGTATGCTTAGTTGTGAGTGACTAACACACGTGATCAGTGGACATGCACGGACCAAGTTTCAAAGATGTACATATTAGCTGCTAGAAAGGGACATTGACGTTACTCCAAACCCCTCCTCAGACTAACAACAAATGCACAGTGCACCCAGGCTAGATCCCTACACAGAATGGGGGAGTGTGCTGGCCACACGAGAAGTGGTTGGCGGTTCCATTCACATCGTTTTTATAGATCCAGGTTTTTGTTACATTGGCACCAGTGGCACCTTAGTGTAAAAATCACAGCCGGAGGTGCTAAGGAGGGGAAAGAAATTCACTTTCAAAAGGGAATTGAAAAAAGTTTCAAAGGCATAAGATTTACAAGAATATGTGAAATCGAGAGGGGTATAGGGCTAATTGGAGTGGTGAGGCCATGGAGAGATCCAAAGACAAGAATGAGAATATTAAAATTAAGGTGTTGCCAGACCGGAAGACAATGTAGATCAGTGAGCACAGGGGTGATGGGTGATCGGGATTTGGTGTGAGTTAGAACACAGGCAGCAGATTTCTGGATGGGCTGTGGTTTATGAAGGTTAATAACTGGGAGGGTGACCAGGATAGAATTGGAAGGTGACCAGGATAGAATTGTAATAGTCAAGTGTGGATTTAACAAAGGCACAGATGAGGGTTTATGCAGTAGATGGGCTGAGGCAGAGGTGGAGACGGGACATATTACAGAGGTGGTGATAGGCAGGGTTGGTGATGGAGAGAATATGGAGATGAACTCAGCTCAGTGTCAACTGGATGCAGAGGTCGCAAACAGTCTGTTTCAGCCCCAGACATTGGGCAGCGAGAGGAATGCAGACAGTGGATAGGGAATGGAGTTTCTGGCAGTGACTGAAGACAATGGCTTCAGACTTCCCAAGATTGACATGACAAGAACATTAAATCTGTAAAATATGCTTATAATTCTAAACGTTGGATACAGAGACTCACCAGGGACACCAATAATAGCGAGGATGGGATAATAAATCGTTTGAATCATCTTCAGTGCATAATAGATCCGATCATCTAATGTTATCCAAAAATAATCTGCAGTAACAAGGCCAAACCAATAGGAGAAACTCCGGCTTCCCATTGTAGTAACATCCCAAGCTACTTTTCTCATGTTCTGACCCATTGTTGTAACTTTCCAATCTATTGTTCTCAGATTCTGACCCATTGTTGTAACATTCCAATCTATTGTTCTCAGATTCTGACCCATTATTGTAACATTCCAATCCATTGTTCTCAGATTCTGACCCACTGTTGTCACATTTCAATCTATTGTTCTCAGATTCTGACCCATTGTTGTAACATTCCAATCTATTGTTCTCAGATTCTGACCCATTGTTGTAACATTCCAATCCATTGTTCTCAGATTCTGACCCACTGTTGTCACATTTCAATCTATTGTTCTCAGATTCTGACCCATTGTTGTAACATTCCAATCTATTGTTCTCAGATTCTGACCCACTGTTGTCACATTCCAATCTATTGTTCTCAGATTCTGACCCACTGTTGTCACATTTCAATCTATTGTTCTCAGATTCTGACCCATTGTTGTAACATTCCAATCTATTGTTCTCAGATTCTGACCCATTGTTGTAACATTCCAATCTATTGTTCTCAGATTCTGGTCTATCCTCTCTCTCGCTGGGGCTGCTGATCCTCGATAGCGCCGGGATTATGCTGTTGTTGACACGATGGGATAACACATTGAAAGGAGTCCTGTATTAATAGAAGAGGGAAATCCTCCAGCGACGCAATTAGGGTCCATGGTGACTGACATTAATTACAATCACTGAACAAACAGGTTCAGAAAACCCCTTTCAGTCCAACTCTTCTTGTGCCACAATAAAGTAGACCATTTACCCTGTCTGAATGGGATGTGTGGGGGATGCTGAGAGAAGGAATGTTGAAAATAGCAGAGGCAGTGACAGAATGTTCCAATCCTCCTTGGATATGGGCTTGATGCCAGAGATGGGAGGGTTGTAAATGTTACACTCGGTTTAAAAAAGGAGAGATGGAGCAAACGGTGTAATTACTGACCAGTCAGTCTAACGTCGCTGGTGGGAAATTTCTAGACTTCACAGCCCAGGACAAAAACATTCGTTGCTTGGAAAAAAAACACGGGACAATAAATGGACGGCAGCAGGGATATGGTAATGACAAATCATATCTGGCAAAGCCCAACAACAACAGCTTACATTTCTTGGTCAAAGCAGGAGGTATTAAGTAGTGTCTTAAGGGAGGAAAGTGAGGCAGAGAGGCAGTGACAGTGGTATAGCGGTAATGTCACTGAACTAGAAAACCAGAGGTTCAGGCTAATGCCATGGGTTCAATTCCCACATGGCAGTTGGTGGGAATTAAAATTAAATCAATTAATAATTTCAATTCATTAATAAATGTCTGGAAATGAAATTTAGTCTCAGTCATGGTGCCATGAATCTATCATCGATTGTTGTAAAAACCGATCTGATTTACTAATGTCCTGTCGGGAAGGAAATCTGCTGTCCTTACCTGATCTGGCCTCCATGTGACTCCAGACCCTCAACAATGTGGTTAACCCTTAACTGCCTGGTGAAATGTCCGAGCAAGTCACTCATTTGTCAAGGGCAATTAGGGATGGGAACAAATGCTGGCCTTGCCAGCGATGCACATATCCCACACACGAATAAAATAAAAGAGGTGTAGTTCGGGAATTCCAGAGCTTTGGGTCTAGGCAGCTGAAGACCTGGCTGGCAGTGGAGCAATGATGAAAATCAAGCATACACAAGAGACCAGGATTGGAGGAGTGCAGATGTCTTGGAGGGTTGTGGGGCTGGCGAATATTACATAGATAAGGAGGTGTGAGGACATCGAGGGAGTTGCAAACACGGTTGAGTATTTTAAAATCAAGACATTGCTTAACTGGCAGCAGATGTATGTCAGTGATCGGGGAACGGGACTTGGTGTGAGTTTACACAAGAGCAGCAGAGTTTGGATGACCTCAAGTTTACAGAGAGTAGAATGTGTGAGACAAGCCAGGAGTGTGTTAAAATCTGGAATAGAAAGCTAGTCTCACTCATGGAGCCATGAAACTATCATCGTTTTCTGTTAAACACCATCTGATTCACTAATGTCCTTTAGGGAAAGAAATCTGCCGTCCTTTCCTGGTCTAGCCCACATATGACTCTAGACTCACAGCAATGTTATTGACTCTTAACTGCACTCTGTGAGGGCCTAGCAAGCAACTCTGTTGAAGCATTTGAAAAGAAGGCTGAGAGTTTTTAAATTGATGTGTTGCTGACCAGGATCCAATGTCGGTCAGTGAGTTCAGGGAGTGATGGGTGAACAGGACTTGGTGTGAGTTAGGACATGGGCAGCAGTGTTTTTCATCACCTCAGGTTTACAGAGAGTAGAATGTGGGAGACCAGCCAGGAGTGTGTTGGAATAGTCAAGTCTACAGGTAACACAGGCACGGGAGAGTGTTTCACCAGCAGAGGAGCTGAGACAGGGATGAAGTCGTACTATGTTAAGGGGGTGGAAATAGGCAGTTTTATTGATAGCGTGAATATTTGGTAGGAAGCTCATCGCAGGAGCAACTATGACACCAGGTTGTAAACACTTTGCTTTAGTCTCAGACAGTTGTCAAGGAGAGGGATGGAGTCTGTAGCTAAGAAATGTTTGATGTGGGGTTTGAAAACACTGGCTTTAGTTTTCCTAATATTTAATTGGCCTGGCAGATGTGTGAAGTGATACATTGTGGAAAGATTTTACAATATTATTTATTCATGGGTTGTGGGTGTCGCTGGCTGGGCCAGCAGTTATCACCCACCCCTCATAGCCTTTGAGAAGGTGATAGCGAACTGCAGGTGGATGAATGAGGAGAGATAACACAACTTTAAAGGTGGTGAGAATAACAGAGAGACCTGGGGTGTTTGTGTGCAATCTTTGAAGTGAGCTGGACAGGTTAACAAACAGTTAACAAAGAAAATAGATTCCTAGGTTTTATTAATAGAGACACAGAGTCGAATAGTCAGGATGTTCTGTTACACCTATAGAAAAGACTAGATCGGCTCCACCTGGAGCATTGTGTCCAATACAGGGAACCACATTTTAGGAAGGACATGAGCCCATTGGAGAGGGGATAAAAGAGTTTTACTGGAATTTTTCCAGGGATGAGGGATTACAGTTATGTAGCTGGGATGGTTCAACTTAAAGCAGGGAAATGTAAAAGCAGATCTGATCGAGATGCGAAGCAGAAAGCAGAGAGTAGTGGAGAATATTTATTGTTCAGTCTGGAGGGAAGTATACAATGGCGTTCCCCTGTTCTGAAGAAGGGTCACTGGCCTGAAACATTAACTCTGCTTCTCTCTCCACAGATGCTCCCAGACCTGCTGTGTATTTCCAGCATTCCTTGTACTTATTTCAGATTTCCATCATCCTCAGTATTTTGCTTTTATTATCCCGAGGGTCACTGTTGGGATCACTGTTGCAGTATGTTAATACAATGGGCTTGTGTACGGAGGGGATAATGTCAAGGTTTTGTGATGGGTGGAAACTCAGAAATGTTAATAAACAGTGAGAAGGATAGTAACAAACTTCAGGAGGACAGAGACTGACTGGTGTAATGGACAGGAACATGACAGATGTAATTTAACACAGTGAAGTGTGAAGTGAGACATGGGTAGGAAGTATGAGGAGAAACAATATAAAATAAATGGTACCATTATAAAGCGGGTGCAGGATTAGAGAGACCTGCGGCGGACACACACAGATCTTTGATGGTAACATGTAGTGTCCTTGGTGTCAGAGAGAGAGGCACAGAGTAATAAAACTCATGAGGAAATGCTGATGTTTGTACATCATTGGTTAGGTCCCAGCTGGAGGATTATGTCCAATTCTGGTCACCACACTTTGATAAGGATGTCAAGGACTTAGTGAAGATACAGAGGTGATTTACTAGAATGGTACCAGGGATCTGGGAATTCAGTTATGTGGAGAGATTGGAAAAGCTGGGATTGTTCTCTTTGGAGCAATGAATGGGAAGGGGTGATTTAATATATAATTCAAAATCATTAAGGGTTTTGATAGGGTAATTAATGTGAAACTGTTTCCAGTGTCAGGAAGTTCAGTATTAAGAAGACACAGATTGAAGGTAATTGATAAAGAACCAGAGGTGAAATGAGGAGAATTTTCTTACACAGCGAGTTGTTGGGATCTGGAATTCACTGCCTGAAAACATGGTGGAAGCAGATTCAATAATATCTTTCAAAAGAGAATTTAGCAAATACTTGAAAAGGAAAAAAGGAGACTGCGGAAAGTTGGGGGGGGGGGGTGGATGTTGGTGGTGGAATTCATTAAGTAGCTCATTCCAAGAGACAGAACTGAGACAATGGGCAGAATAGCCTCCTTTTGTACTGCATCAATCTCTGATTCTATGAGAAATAGACAGAGAGTGTAGAGAGCGAGTGAGGACATGCGTAAGTGGGAAAGGAAGATAGATATAGCGAGAAAATCGGGTTTGCTTCGCTTTTCGGGTGTAGGGATTGTAATTCGTGATCTGCCCTTGCCTATTCATGTTGAGGCAGGTGACACACAAACTTCCTGCTGCCTTCTCATTTCTACGAATTCTATGTACCGCCTAGGGTGACACGCGGTGCTGTCTGTCTGCTGGGGCCTAAGGTTGTGTGAGGCTGGCTCGTGTTTCATCCAGGATACAGCTCTTAAAGACAGTCTGTTCCTCTTAAAGGGAGGTGGCACTGAATCACAGGAGGCTGCTGCTGACTGTGAAATGCCGCAATTAGAGACAAGGTAAATGGAATACTAGGACAGAGAGAGGGTTCTGCGGTTCACGGATGTGGTGCTGGACGCCTTAGTCATGGAGGGTGAAAGGCGTAGACAGGCCATGTTCTCATGGGGTGGGGTGCAGACCCTCAAGAAATGCACATCGAAGTGAATAGGAGCAGGTGGCCAGGGAGGTCAGTGCAAGAAGTCTGGCCCCGAGGACCTGGCAGAAGAGCCAGAAGAAGTTAAATGAACTCAAACGGGTGGTCAATGTCAGTGAATTCATCTCCACATGACATCTCCTGCCCTCAACACCAGTAACCTCTCACACTGCTCAATGAACCACACCCCCATCACTCACCCATCAGCTGTCCCTAACACTCAGGACCCACACCTAACATTCACATACTCCATCTCACCCTCACACACCTTGTACTGATACCAGCCTCACATCCACCTCTCCCTGCCTCCACATGCCTCCAGCTATTCAGCTATGGCAGGCACATCACCCAAACACAGTGCAACACAATTAGTGACATTCTGTCCTCTATCTTACAGGACAAGGTGGCTCATAAACACAGGGAACAGCAGTGATCCGGTGGGGACTAGGCATACCTTCATCCCCTGAGCCTGATGATTCTCCACATCATGGGACCGGCTGTGACAGAGCCCGGAGCATGCGGCATCACCGAGAGCATTCAGGATGATGTTATGTTGCTGCCTTATGTTCCTTCTTAACTCCCACCTCCTCCTCATCCTACTGTCTGGGAAGATGTACAAGCTGCAGATGGTGGGACCATGGACCTCCTGCTTTCCATCCCATTCCCAATCCCTCACCACAACCCTCCCCTTCTGATTTTATACTTTCCAATGATAACCCAAAAATGCCAGCTTCCCAGTAACAGCAGCTCCAGGTGACAGAGAGAGAGAGAAGCAGCACAGCACTGATGTTGAAGCTCCATCACTTGGTCTGAAACTCATAGTCACCAGATCAAATACTTTCGCTTTGTGTACCTTAGAAGTTGGCATAGAGTCGGAATCTGCACGTGGTGAGTCACCGAGCACGAGTGAGCTGCAGCCAGGCCAGGGGGAAAGGATAGCTCATGTGTCAGATCACCGGAGGGCGAGGTCACAAAAAAGCTGGCTGATGGGTAACAGCAGCTCAGGCTGCTGCTGCCCATGTCGAGGTGTTCCAGTCCGAATCCGAGCCCTCAAAGCCCAGAGCTGCTCGAGGACGTCCTGCAAGGCCATATGCAGTCTCCCCAGTGAAAGTCAGCAGCCTTCCAGCAGCCATGCTGCAGACACTGGGGAAACACTGTGTAGGATCCCTAGCAAAGTCGAGGGAACCCGCAAGACAGTCATTAAGGGAATCCACAAGGGTGAATAGTTGCGTTGTGTTTGCATAATTAGATGTGTTGTTGGATAAAGATGTTAATGAACAGGTTTTTATTGCAGGATGGTGACCAAGCGGATGCTGTGATGGGGCATCTCAGATGGGGACAATGGTGGAGAATGGGGAATCCGTGGTGGGAAAGTGAAGTTGTCCTACGGCAACCGGAATCTTAGCAGGCAATCGCCGGCAGCCTGTCCAGGTGGAAGGCATCCAGGAAATATTCTGGAAATATCCTGGTTGGTTGGCGATGGATGGTGGGGTTTGAATTCCTTGGGATGAATCATGAGCCATGTAAAGACAGGGTAGTGATTCTCTCCGAGGAGCTACATTCTGGTTCTCCACAGAGTTCTGAAGTTTGTGGGAACAGAGGAGGAGGTGTCGGGCATCTTGCAAAGCATTAAGGTAAATAAGTCCCCAGGGCCTGATGGGATCTAATGCAGAATACTGAGGGAGGCAAGGGAAGAAATAGCTGGGGCCTTGACAGAAATCTTTGCATCCTCATTGACGATAGGTGATGTCTCAGAGGACTGGAGAATAGCAAATGTTGTTCCTTTGTTAAAGAAGGATAGCAAGGATAATCCAGGAAATTACAGGCCGGTGAGCCTTTGGTCAGTGGCAGGGAAATTATTAGAGAGGATTCTTCGGGGCAGGATTTACTTCCATTTGGAAACAAATAAACTTATTAGTAGCGAGAGGCAGCATGGTTTTGTGAAGGGGAGGTCGTGTCTTACTAACTTGATTGAGATTTTTGAGGAAGTGACGAAGATGATTGATAAAGGAAGGGCAGTGGATGTTGTCCATACAGACCTCTTTAAAGCCTTTGACAAGGTCCCTCATGGCAGACTGGTGCAAAAGGTGAAGTCACACGCGATCAGAGGTGAGCTGGCAAGATGGATACAGAACTGGCTCGGTCATCGAAGACAGAGGGTATCAGTGGAAGGGCGCTTTTCTGAATGGAGGGCTGTAAATAGTGGTGTTCCGCAGGGATCAGTGCTGGTACCTTTGCTGTTTGTAGTACATATAAATGATTTGGAGGAAAATGTAGCTGGTCTGATCAGTAAGTTTGTGGACAGCAAAAAGCTTGGTGGAGTTGCGGATTCTGATGAGGATTGTCAGAGGATACAGCAGGAAATGGATCGGTTGGAGACTAGGGCGGAGAAATGGCAGATGGAGTTTTATCCAGACTCTCGCTGGCACGAGAGTGTCAATATAAATTTGCGTTTACATTCCCGGACAACTGTACACCTGGATGTGTCTCCCCCAGGGATTACATGATGGTCCGACAACATTCCACCAGTGGTTGGCGATAGATCCGGTGTTGCAGGTGCCGGACCCACCCCTACCCTTTGCCCTCGATGTCGCTACCACAGATACCACCTTATCAGCGGTATTCCTACAGAAGAAACATGGCCGATTCTGCCGAGTGGAATACGCATCTCACTTGTTAACATCAGTAGAAAAGGCCTTTACAATGTGTGAAAAAGATTTGCTGGCCGTCTTCTGGGTGATTCAAAATGTTACTTATATTGTCAGCCTCAGCCCTGTTACTATCCTAACTGAACACACACCCTTCCAGTTGTTACTGGATGGATGACTGAAGGACGGTAATGTTATATTGTCAGCCTCAGCCCCGTTACGATCCTAACTGAACACACACCCTTCCAGTTGTTACTGGATGGATGACTGAAGGACGGTAATGTTATATTGTCAGCCTCAGCCCTGTTACTATCCTAACTGAACACACACCCTTCCAGTTGTTACTGGATGGATGACTGAAGGACGGTAATGTTATATTGTCAGCCTCAGCCCCGTTACTATCCTAACTGAACACACACCCTTCCAGTTGTTACTGGATGGATGACTGAAGGACGGTAATGTTATATTGTCAGCCTCAGCCCTGTTACTATCCTAACTGAACACACACCCTTCCAGTTGTTACTGGATGGATGACTGAAGGACGGTAATGTTATATTGTCAGCCTCAGCCCCGTTACTATCCTAACTGAACACACACCCTTCCAGTTGTTACTGGATGGATGACTGAAGGACGGTAATGTTATATTGTCAGCCTCAGCCCTGTTACTATCCTAACTGAACACACACCCTTCCAGTTGTTACTGGATGGATGACTGAAGGACGGTAATGTTATATTGTCAGCCTCAGCCCCGTTACTATCCTAACTGAACACACACCCTTCCAGTTGTTAGTGGATGGATGACTGAAGGACGGTAATGTTATATTGTCAGCCTCAGCCCCGTTACTATCCTAACTGAACACACACCCTTCCAGTTGTTACTGGATGGATGACTGAAGGACGGTAATGTTAGTCAGAATCACATTGCTCGGTGGGCCTTGCTCTTGCAAGGTAGATATATTTCAGTAAAAAAGGAAAATACTTTGACATGCTTGGCATACAATTTAATCTACCAGGCTGAACCCCATGAGTGTCAGGTTTTGACAGAAAAGGCCGTCAAGGGACATTTTGTGTCAAAATCAGTGCGGGGCGGGAGTGTCCAACGGAAGAAAACAGAAATCAAACCAGCACTCAACATTTTTGTTGACGGTTCATCTGCAGTGGAGGATGGGATTAGGCAGGCAAAGTGCGGATTACATATACAGGATCATAATGGAAAACCTATTAAAGACATTGCCTTACAGTTACTGGCGAGTTTAAGTGTGCAGTGTGCCGAACGAGCTGCAGTCACTTTGTGGTGACACAACCACATGTTTCCCCCACTGATTGATATAAATTCTGACAGTATGTACGTGTGTAACAGTTTAACCGAGTACCTACCTCTGTGGGAAGCGAGAGGTTTTGTGTCAGCAGATGGCAAACCTTTTCCATCTGTCCTATTACTGCAGAGAATAGTAGATGCAGCGAGGAGAGGATTACAGAAAATACTATGATATATTGACCTATGTTGTGAAAATTGGAAAGGAGATAATTGGGACAACTTTGTCTAAGTGTCGTCTGGAAAACCAGGTGGTCATATGTCCTCACTCTATATATATATATATATATATATATACATACATATAAAACAGCAGAATCAAAATGTGGATTTAATACCACTGTAAATTGCACCATGGAAACGAGGAAGGCATTATCAGGTTAACCCATGTGGCCCATAAGGCAAAGGGGAGATATTGCTTAACCACCACAATGAAGAAGTACCAGTATGGACATAACCGGATTTGTCTGGTGAGCAACAGTACGTCGCTTGTCAACCCACAAATACCAACTTGAGTAGAGAAGACGGAGTTGGTCGGCATACATAAAAGAAAGACAGAAACGATAATTGTTACAGAAAGTATTAAGGACGACTTGATAAATTACCTTCGGGAACATGAATATACTATTCAGCCATTGCCCATACGTTTGGGTCAAGAGAGGCAGCAACGAGAAACCATTGATGTAGTGTACTACAATCTGGAACAACAGTGGAAGATGATACAAGTTCAGATTGATGAGATAAATGATTCTACCTGGTGGGAAGACTTATGGAACTGGGGGTCAAACGTGAAGATACACCCTGGTTTAGAAATATCTCCCATGTCCTGATAGTCGTTTCGGGTGTCATGGTGATATATGTGACATACTTAATTTGGAAATTTAAGAAATTGATTAAGGAATGTGAGAGGATGTATGAACACAGGTTGGACAGCTACCTTAAAGGCAATCAGTATTCGAAGTTGCTCCATTAAAATATTGACAGTTAATTATGTAACACGAGGGTAGTTGTATAACTATTGGTAGATACTTAAAATGAATTAATGAATGACAAATGTATTCTAAAAGTTAAATTGCGACTGCGTTATGCTCGCACAAGTGATTAATTATGTAACAACGATGTTAACATTGTGCTTTCTTTAACATTACACTGCTTATGATCTTGCGTTAACAATGAAATTATAATTGCAGAAGTGTACTACCAAAGAGACATGAGAGTGTGATCCCTTGGGCATAGCCCTGCATGATCAGAGGGGGACGGGGGTGGTGGGGGTGGTGTGGTGGTGGGTGTAGACTCAGTAAAAACACATAAAAACGTAATTGAAACAATGAGGCTCGTCACACAACAATACACAACGTTTTGAAACATAGAGGGGCTGGTTAGAAGGAGCACAGCAAACAGATGGTCAAGGAATTGTAGACCATACAGAAAAGCAGGCTGAAACAAGAGAGAGATTCTACCAGACTGTGTCCCTGCACAAACCAGATAAAGGAGTTTCTATTGGCATGAGGTCGGATTAGACTCACAGTAGACAATGGCTGAAAATGGTGACAGCACGAGAACCCCGAGGAAGAACACTCAAGAAAATTCCCTGAGTTATGGACTCAGAGAATAGAAAGGCAGCTGCCATTCTGAGACTGATCACCTCGTGTCTTGGGGTAGTATAACATGCAAGTAGTGAGTGCTTGTACCTGATGATTTAATGTGTGAATAAACATTGATATACCTTCCACCAGTCCGATTCTGTGAATTCTTCAAGAGTAAGTGCAGATTAGGCACAGCAACAATCTGATAGCTCTATACAGGGTCTTACCAGGAACATAAACACAAGCAATGCCACGAGAGAAAATTACACGACCAGTAACAAAATTAGCAATGCTTCGTAGAGTTTACAGCCTTTATCAAAGACTCACCAGGAGTAACAACAACAGCAAAGAGGGATGAGAAAATGACAGGGGCAGTAATTCAGTTAAACACGGTTTATAGAATTAATAGCTGGATAAAGAGTCTTACCAGGAACACCAATAATAGCGAGGATGGGATAGTAAATATATTGAATAACCTGAAGAGCTAAAACGATCCGATAGTCTAATGAGAACCAGTCATAATATGTGGAAAGATCGTCAAATTGCCAGATTAAACTCCTGTCCATTGTTGTAACATTCCAATCTATTGTTCTCAGATTCTGACCCATTGTTGCAACATTCCAATCTATTGTTCTCAGATTCTGATCCATTGTTGTAACATTCCAATCTATTGTTCTCAGATTCTGATCTATCCTCTCCCTCTGTCTGGAGCTGTTGGTCCCTCTTACTGCCGGGTTTGATGCTCCTGTTGACACTATGTGATAATACATTGAAATGACTCCCATATTATTAGAAGATGGAAACCCTCCAGTGAAACAATTAGGGTCCGTGGAGACTGACATTAATACCAGTCACGGAACAAACAGGTTCAGTTAACCCCTTTCAGTCCAGCACTGTGTGTACCACAATAAAGTAGAACATTTATCTGGTCTGGATGGGATGTCTGAGAGATGCTGAGGGAAGGGAAGGTGGGAATAGCGGAGGCACTGGACAGAATCTTTCAATCCTCCTTGGATATAGGAGTTGTGACAGAGGGCTGGAGGGTTGTAAATGTTACACCCTATTTGAAAAATAGGAGAGATGGGGTAGACACTGTATTTACTGACCAGACAGTTTAATATCACTGATGGGGAAATTTCATAACCCAGGACAAATATATTCATTGCTTTGAAAAACATGGAATAATAAATAGACAGCAGTAGGAATATGGTGATGACAAAGCATGTGTGGCAAACCTCAACAACAACTTATATTTATCTAGTGCTTTTAATGTTATAAAACATGCCAAAGTACTTCACAGGATCATTATGAAGCAAAGTATGACACTGAGACACAACAGGAGATATTAGATCAGATGGCCAACAGCTTGAAGAAAGAGATAGGTTTTAAGGAGTACTTGAAAGGAGGAAAGCGAGACAGAAAGGTGGTGACCGTAGCGTCGTGGTTATATTACCAAAATTGTAATTCCGAGGATCAGGCTGATTCTCTGAGGACATGGATTCAAACCCCACCGTGTCAACTGGTGCAATTTAAATTTCAATAAGTTATAAAATTCAATTAATTAATACAAATCTGCATTTGAAAGCTATTCTCAGCAATGGTGCCATGAAACTATCATTGATCATCGTTAAAAAAAAAACAGCCTGGATTATTGATGTTCTTTTGCAATGGAAATCTGCCATCCTTATATGGTCTGGCCTCCATGTGACTCCAGACCCACAACGATGTGGTTGACTCTAAACTGACTTCTGAAATGTCCAGCAAACCACTCAGTTATCAAGGGCAATTGGGGATGGGCAACAAATGCTGGTCTTGTCAGTGACACCCACATCGCATGAAAGAATGAAAAAAGAAAACTGTGCCGTGAGGATATTCCAGAACTTTGGGCCTTGGCAGCTGAAAGCCCGGGCGCCAGTGGTGTAGGGATTAAAATCAGTGCTACACAAGAGGCTGAAATTAGAGGAGCACATGTCTCGCAGTGGGTTGTGGAGGTGGAGGAGATTACAGATATATGGGGGTGGGGTGGGGGAGAGACCATGGCGGCATCTGAAAACGAGGATGAGAATTTTAAAATCAAGACATTGCTTGACTGGGAGCCAATGTCGGTCAGTGAGATATGAACGGGACTTGGTGTGAGCTAAGGCATGGGCAGCAGAGTTTTGGATGACCTCAAGTTTACAGAGAGTAGAATGTTGGAGATCAGCCAGGAGTGAGTTGGAATAATCACATCTAGAGGTGACGAAGGCATGAATGACGTTTCAGCAGCAGATGGGCTGAGACAGAGGTGAAGTCGGGCGATGTTACTGAGGTGGAAATAGGCGGTTGTAATGATATCCTGAAATGAGGTTCAAGCTCATTTTGTGGTCAAATGTGCCACCAAGGTTGTAAACATACTGTCCGAATCTCAGACTGTTACCAGGGAGAGGGATGGAATCAATAGCAAGGGAACAGAGTTGACGTGGGGTGTGAAAACAATGTCTTCAGTCTTCCCAATATTTAATTGGAGGAAATTTCTGCTCATCCAGTACTGGATGTCGGATAAGCAGTCTGATAATTTAACAACAGTGGAGGAGTGGAGAGAGGTGGTGGTGAGGTAAACTTGATGGAGTTATTTGATAAAACAATGGAGAGGGTTGATGGGGGTGGTGTGATTGAAGTTATATATATGGACATTCAAAAGGTGTTTCATTAAGTGACATTCAATGGACAGGTTAGGAAAACTGAACCCTATGGATTAAAGGGACAGTGACAGTGTGGATATAACATTGACGAAGGAACAGTAAACAGAGAGAAGTGGTGAAAGGTTGCTGTTCAGACTCAATGACAGTGGACAGTGGTGTTCCCTGGGGCTCGGTATTAGGACCACTGCTCTTTTTTCTCTTGGAAAACACGAGGTATGTAAGGCAGAGCCCTCTCCTCCTCGCTCTTTGCAGAGCTTCCCCTCTCTGCAGCCTCTGCTCCATTTGTTGATCATGTTATAGACACAGCGACACTGTAACTACAGTCCCCATACCTCGTCCAGAGTTGGGTCACCAAATCCTCCGTCGACCCTGAATGTCTGCAGCAGCTCACAACACAACCTCCAGAAAACATCCACAGCACCTCGACTAACTTTACAATTGCAGAAGTAAGTTAAAAGCCCCTCACCTGTAGGTTGGATGCCTCGTCCTTTAAATAACACTAGAGGGGGTTCTTCGTGCTCCTGAATGTATGTTCAGCTGAGAGTGACTAACACAGGCGGTCAGTGGACATGCAAAGACCAAGTTTCAAAGATGTACATCACAGCTGCTGGAGTGGGTGATTGAGACCATATTCAGTCCCTTCCTCACACTACAGACACACACACGTTACACACACGCTAGCACCCCGGCCAGCCTGGGTTTCCTGTACAATGTGCTGGATGTGACCGGCAGTGCAGCTTATACCATTTTATGGATCTAAACTTCCACAGCACCAGTGGAGCTGGAGAGATGAAATGTGTGATCAGGGAGCGAGACAGAGGGAAATAAACTCACTTTAAAAAGGGAATTAGAAAAAGACTTTAAGATAAACAAGTTTCAGGAATATTGGTAATGGACAGGGGATTGGGATAATTAGAGGGGTGAGGACATGAGGGATTTGATCACATGAGTGAGAATATTAAAATTGAGGTGTTACTGGACCAAGAGCCAATGTAGGTCAGTGAGCACGGGGATGTTAGGTGAACAAAATTTAATGTAAATTAGAAGATGGCAGCAGAGTTTTGGATGATCAGAAGGTTACAGAGAGTAGGATGTGGGAGACCAGCCAGGAGTGTGTTAGAATAGTCAAGTCTTGAGGTAACATAGACATGGATGAGGGTTTCAGCAGCAGATGAGCTGAGCTCTCTCTCTCTCTCTCTGTTTCTCTCTCTGTCTCCCTCACTTGCTCTGTCCCACACTCAGAGTCTTATATTCTTCAATCCTGTCGCCTCTTACTTTTGTAAACTCCAGCTGATATAAGAGGAGCCTGGCCAACTTTTCAACATAAGGTAACCCGCCCATTCTAGGTATTCGTCCAGTAAGCCTTCTCTGAACTGCTTCCAACCCATTTACATCCTTTCTTAAATAAGGAGACCAATACTTTACACAGTACTCCAGATGAGGTCTCTGTATAACTGAAATATAAACACTCTAATTTTGTGTCCTATTCCGCTCGCAATAAATGATAACATTCCATTAGCTTTCCTAATTACTTGCTGAACCTGCAGACTAACCTTATACAATTCATGCACCAGGATATGCATATCCCTCTGCATCTCAGATTTCTTCAATCCATCACCATTCAGATAACATTCTTGGTTTTTAATATTCCTGCCCAAATGGATTTGGAGACAGAGAGAGTTTACACTCGATCAAACGTGTGTGTGCCATCACTAAGAGTTGCGGGGTGGGGCGGGACGGGGGAAGCGGAATTTTAAGAGAGTTCTGAATAAGTAAAGGCAGAAATACAATGTCATTGGCATATGATAGGAAATAGTCAATTGAACAGGTAAACGTTCGAAATGTAACAGTCTTTGAGCAAGTGAAAGAGGGGAAGGGGGAAGAAGAACACGAAGGAAGGATTGTGATGGGACGGAAAGGGGAGAGTTTAAATGACAGATTGTTACATTTCTAACCTTTACCAGTTCTGATGAATGGTTAGGAAAACTGAACCCTATGGATTAAAGTGACAGTGACAGTGTGGCTATAACATTGACTAAGGAACAGTAAACAGAGAGAAGTGGTAAAAGGTTGTTGTTCAGACTCAATGACAGTAGACAGTGGTGTTCCCTAGGGCTCGGTATTCGGACCACTGCTCTTTTTTCTCTTGGAAAACACGAGGTATGTAAGGCAGAGCTGAAACGTAAACTCTGTTTCTCTCTACACAGATGGTGCCAGACCTGCTGACTATTTATGACAATTTCTGTTCTCATTGCAGAGTTCCAGCAGCCGCAGTATTTTGCTTTCATTTTAGTATTTAATTCACTGTCACTTCTCTTCCAGGAATGCCTACCTTGAAGAAGTTCTGCTCTTCTCTTGAAGAGCTTAAGGCCTCGGCAGCTGAAGGCACGGCCGCCAATGGTAGAGTAATTAAACTCGGGATGTTCAAGAGACCAGAATTATATGACGTTTCAATGCTGCAGTGGAAGCTCAGACTGAGGTCATGAGATCCATGCTTACTGCCATGCAGGATCAGACTGCTGCCATCATGGCTGTGGATCACAGTGTTCAAAGGGGTTTGCAGGATCTCACAGCAGTCCTGCAACCTGTGATCCAGTAGATTACTAGGATTGCTGCGGTGTCGCCCCGTGGGAATGACAGTGTCTCCGTGGAGCAGGAACCTGTTGTCTTCTCTCAGGATGACAGTATTTGTTCTCCATTCACTGTCACTCCACCAGTGTGCTTGCTGTTACCCATCAGCCAGCCCGGACTGCTGCTGCCCATGTCGAGGTGGTGCAGTCAGATTCCGAGTCCTCAAGTCACAGAGCTGCTCGAGGACGTCCTGCAAGGCCATCTGCAGTCTCCCCAGTGAAAGTCAGCAGACTTCCACCAGCCATGCTGCAGTCACTGGAGAAACACTGTATCGGAGCACTAGGCAAGTCGAGGGAACCCACAAGACAGGCACTAAGGGAATACACAAGGGTGAATAGTTCAGTTTAGTTTGTATAATTGGATGTGCTGTTGGATAAAGATGTTAATGAAAAGATTGTTGTTGGTGTTTTTTATTGCAGGATGGTGACCACGGGGACACTGTGATGGGGCGTCTCAGATGGGTGTAATGGTGGAGAATGGGGGATCCATGGTGGGGAAGGGAAGTTGTCCTATGGGAAACAGAATATAAGCAGAAACTCTCTGACGGTCTTTCTGGGTCAAAGGCATCCAGGAAATATTCTCCCTGCCTCCTGCTCCTCCTCCTGAGTTTTCCTCCGGATTCCTGGTGCCAATGCCTGTGTGCTCATGATGGTGATGATATGAAGGGTGCAGCAGAACACCATGAACTTGGACACCTGCTCCATTGTGTACTGGAGGGCTCCCCCTGATTATTGTTCTAAATCTTTTCCCACCACTGATGTTGGACTAACTGGCCTGTAGTTGTGAGGACTGTGTGTTGTCCATTGATGTATCCACAAGGCGAGAGAGGCCATCTATGTCGGGTGAAGGTAATACATCATTTACTCCCTCAGCGGGGAGAAGCAGGATAAGAGGTCCCGTGGCTTTGTCAGGAGAGCCACATTCCTGATGGTCGAGGTGTCTCTACGGTGTCCCCATGTCAACGGGGAAAGGTACAGGAACTGAATAAAATCTCACTCCATTAATGTACACTTGGTGTGTGAGCATGCCCAGTACATCATGTTGGTGAATGTCCACTATCCTGGTAGCAGCCAACCAACCTCACACGGTTCGGACAGTGGAAGCATTGCTTCATCACACTGGTGGTCTGTTCCACCTTGTTCCTGGTGACTTCATTGTTCACGTTATACACATATTAATTTTGTGAGGTTGGTTGGCGGTGGGAGGAAGTTTGGGGTTGTAGAAACATGAGCTGTGTCTGGAGAGGGCGGGGTGGTTACATCTGTCTCCGTGGAGCCACATTCTGGTTCTGCATGGGAGGCCGATGTGTTGGGACTGGCTGACTGCTTCAGAATGAAGTTATTGTGGCTGCTGCCAGAATAGTGGGACATTCACCAACATGATGTACTGGGCATGCTCACACATCAACTGTACATTAATGGAGTGAGATTTTAGTCAGTTCCTGTACCTCTCCCCGTTGACATGGGGACACCGTCGAGACAACTCGACCATCAGGAATGTGGCTCTCCTGACAAAGCCAGGGATACCCTTATCGTGCTTCTCCCCGCTGAGGGAGAAAATTATGTATTAACTTCACCCGACATAGATGGCCTCTCTCACGTAGCGGATACATCAATGGACAACACACAGTCCTCACAACTACAGGCCAGTTAGTCCAACATCAGTGGTGGGAAAAGTTTTAGAACAATAATCAGGGAAAAAACAGCAGGCATGTTGAGAGGTTTGAGTTAATTCAGGATAGCCGGCATAGATTTACAAAAGGAAAGTCATGCTTGACTAATCTAATTGCACTTTTGATGATGTAACAGAGAAGGTTGATGAAGGGAATGTGATGGATGTTGTCTAGATTGGTTTGAACAATGTGTTTGATAAAGTGCCACAGAAAAGGTTAATTACCAACATTGAGTCAAATGGAATGGGAGGGTCAGTGTCCAGTTGGATAAAAACAAAGGTTTACATAGAGATAAGAGTGTATCATAGTAAATGGCAGTTTTTCAGACTGCAAGATGTTAGACAGTGAGTGTTCCCCCAGGGTCAGTGCTCGGGCCACTGTTTATTTTTGCTGTGTATAAATGACTTGGAACTTGGAATACAGAGTAGAATTTCAAAATCCGCCTCTGATACCAAACCTGGAGCTGTGACAAACAGTGAGTATGTTCAGAACCACCTGCGACAGGACATAGATACTAAGTAGATTGAGCAGACAAGTGGCAGATGAAGGTGTGAGACAAGTGTGAGGTGAGGCATTTTGACAGAGAGGATAGGAAGGCAATATAGACTTAATAACACAGTTCTAAACAGTGTGCAGGAACAGAGAGACCTGTGGGTGCATGTATATCCATCTTTAAAGGTGACAGGACATATTGAGAGATTGGTTAGTAAAATACATATAATCTTATATTTCATAAAGAGAGGTATCGAGTTCAAAAGCAGAGAAGTTATGATGAATGTTTAAAAATCTCTGGTTAGGTCTCAGCTGGACTAGTTTGTCCAATTCTGGTCATCACACTTCAGAAAGATTGTGAAGGTCTTTGAAATGGTGCTGAAGAGATTTAACAGGATGGTTCCAGGGATGGTGGATTTTAGTTCCAAGGTTAGGTTACAAGATTATGACAGGTCTGGATAATTTAGACAATGAAAAAGTGTTCCCATTAACTGATGGAAGAAAGACTAGGAGCACGGATTGAATGTTTTGGACAAGAGATGCAGGAGGAATATGAGGAAGAACATTTTTCTTTATGCAGCGTGTGTTAATGATCTGGAACTCACTGCCCACAAGTGTGTTGGAAGCAGAGACAATCAGTGATTTCAAATGAAAGCTGGTGGGCACCTGAATGAAATGAATTTGCTCCAGGGATTGAGCGGGCGAAGGGGACTGAATGGATTGCTCCATGGAGAGCCAGCATGTACATGATGGGATGAATGGACTCTTTCTATGTCGTAAATGGCTCTATCAGTCTCTGTGACTCGATGTTGGATACTTCTCCTGCTCCTGCCTGGAAAGATCCGGATACATAGAAGTTCAATGAAACTGTGACCTTAACAGCCACTGACAGCTCCGTCCTCACCCTGGTGTGAGGCTCCAGGTCGTGTTACAGGAGGTGACACAACTCTGTGACCACCTCCTTATTGAATCAGAGTCACCTCACACACTGCTCCTGGGTTAGGTGTAGGTAGCAAAAGTGTTCTCGGAAAACCGGAGGTGCGTAGGGCAGAGCCCCCTCTTCCTCCCACTTTACAGAGCTTGCCCTCTATGCAGCCTCTGCTCCATTTGTTACAGACCCAGAGACACTGTAACTACATTCCCCATACCTTGTCCAAATTTACATCACCAGATCCTCTGTCCTCCCTGAATGTCGGCAGCAGCACACAACACAACCTCCAGAGAACCATCCACAGCACCTCCACTAACATTACAATAGCAGAAGCCAAAAACCCCTCACCTGTAAGTTGAATGCCTGGTCCTTTTTAAATAACACGAGAGGGGCTTCCTCGTGCTGCTGAATGTAGGGTCAGCTGAGAGTGACCAGCACAGGCGTTCCGTGGACAGTCCAAGTTTCAAAGACGTACATCACAGCTGCTGGAATGGCTGACAGAAGATATATAAAGACCCCTCCTCACGCTGCCAGCACATGCTTGGTGAACGGGGGCTCGAGCCCTCTCCAGCATGGAACACTTGAAGTGACTGGCAGAGCAGCTCGTATTATTTTATGGATCCAAACTTACATGGCGTTAGGCCCAGTGGCGCTGTAGAGCTGAAAATCATTGCCAGAGTAGATAAACAGAGAAAACGACTATAGGATCATATGAATTAGGGGCAGAAGTAGGCCATTCAGCCCGTCAAGCCTGCTCCACCATCTAATAAGATCATGGCTGATCTGTTTGCATTTCGAATTCCGCACCCCCATCTACCCCCGATAAACTTGGATTCTCTTGCCTAACAAAAATCTATCTCCCTCTGCGTTAAAAATATACAATGACCCCCCCCACCCCCACCTCCACCACCTTCTAAGGCAGAGATTTCCAAAATCACACAATCATCTGAGGAAAAGAAAAGTCTCCTCATCTCTGTCTGAAAAGGGCGACCCCTAATTTTCAAACAGTGCCTTTTCAAACAGTTACTTTTAAAAGGTAATTGAAGAAAATACTTTCAGGCAAAAGAGTTGTAGGAATATGGGAATGGAGAGGGGAATGGGATTAATTGGAGGGGTGAGGCCATGGAGAGATCCAAGCACAATAATGAGAATATTAAAATTAAGGTGCTGCCAGACCGGGAGCTAATGTAGATCAGTGAGCACAAGGGTGATGGGTGATCGGGATTTGGTGTGAGTTAGAATACAGGCAGCATAGTTATGGATGGGCTGTGGATTATTCAGGTTTATAACTGGGAGGGTGACCAGAATAGAATTGGAATAGTCAAGTGTGTATTTAACAAAGGCACTGATGAGTGTTTATGCAGCAGATGGGCTGAGGCAGAGGTGGAGATGTGTGTTAGTACAGAGGTGATAGTCGGCAGGGTTGGTGAGAATATGGAGATGAACTCAGCTCAGATTTAAATAGAACACAGAGGTTACAAACTGTCTGGTTCAGCCTCAGATATTTGGCAATGAGGAGATCATGGTTCATGGATAGTGGATGGAATTTCTTATAGAGACCAATGAAAACTCCACTGTTCCCAAATTTAAGTAGCAAGAACATTATTTCAGTGAAACAAATTTTACAGATGTCATAGCGGGAAATACAGACTTTCCAGGGACAGCAACAGCAGCAAAGATCGGAGAATAAATTACATGCACTCTAATGCACTTGGCAATGGTTTATAGAGCTAATACCTGGAGACATATATTTGCCAGGAATAACAACAGCAGCAAGGAGGGCAGAGGAAATGACAAGAATGGAAATGCAGTTAAACATGGTTTATCGAATTAATAGTTAGATACAGAGACTTACTAGGGACACCAATAATAGCCAGGAAGGGGTAGTAAATGTATTGAATATTCCTCAGTGAGTAATAGATCAGACTGTTTAATGAGAACTGATCATAATCTGCAGAAAGAAAGTTAAACTCCCAGATGAAATTCCTGCCCATTGTTGTAACATTCCAATCTATTGTTCTCTGATTCTAATCTATCCTCCTCCTCTCTCCAGAGCCGCTGATCCCTATTAGTACCGGGAGTGATGTGATACTCCCACTGACACTATGCAAAGGCACAGATGAGGGTTAGTGCAGCAGATGGGCTGAGGCAGAGGTGGAGATGGGTGATATTACAGAGGTGGTAGTAGGCAGGGTTTGTGAAGGAGAGAATATGGAGATGAACACAGCTCAGGTTTAAATAGAACACAGAGGTTGCAAACAGTCTGGTTCAGTCTCAGACATTGGACTTGGAGTATGTAGTTCACAGATCGGGGACAGGATTTCTTATGGAGACCAATAACACTGGTTTCGGGATTCAGAGAAAAAAAAATTACTTGAACAGTATTTCAGTGAACCAGGGTTTACAGATCGTATTTGTGGAAATGAAGACTTACCAGGGCAGTAACAGCAGGAAAGATGAGAATAAATTACAAGAACTATAATACTATTAGCAATGGTTGTGGAGCTAATAGCTGGAGACAGAGATTCAACAGGACTAACAACAGCAGTAAGGAGGGCAGAGTAAATTCCAGGAACATTATTGCAGTTAAATATGGTTTATAATATTAATAGCTGTATTGACAAACTTACCAGGGACACCAACAATAGCAAGGATGGGATAGTAAATATGTTGTATATTCAACAGTGTGTAATAGATCCGGGATGTTAAAGACAGCGAATCGTCTGTATAAAGTATGAAAAGAGGCCATGATAATCCTCTGCCCACTTTTGTAACATTCCAATCCACTGTTCTCAGATTCTGACCCATTGTTGTAACATTCCAATCTATTGTTCTCAGGTTCCGATCTATCCTCTCCCTCTCTCTGGTGCAGCTGATGCCTGTAAGTGATGAAGCTGATAATCCACTGGCACAATCCCTTGAAAGGAATCCCTTATTAATAGAAGATGGAAAACCTCCAGTGACACAATTAGGGTCCATGGAGACTGACATTAACTACAGTCACTGAACAAACAGGTTCTGTTAACCACTTTCCATCCAAACACTTTTTGTGCCTCAAAGAAGTAGAACATTTACCTGGTCTGTATGGGATGTATGAGGCTACTGAGGAAAGGAAATGTGGAAATAACAGAGGCCCTGGACAGAATCTTTCAATCGTCCTTGGCTATGGGAGTGATAACAGAGAACTGGAGGGTTGTAAATGTTACTCCCTGTTTAAAAAAGGAGAGATGCGGTAAAACCTGTATTAATGACCAGTCAGTGTAATGTCGGTGGTTGGAAATTTCTAATGGTCACAAGCAGGATATAAGTATTCCTTACTCATAAAAGGGATAACATTTGAGAAGCAGCACGCAAATGCGAATTCAAAATCATGTATGTCAAACGACAACAACAACTTATTTTATATAGTGTCTTTAATGTAATAAAACATCCCATGATGCTTCCTTATAAAACAAAACATGACACCGAGAGATATAAGAAATTATTAGGTCAGAGGACCAAAAGCGTGGTCAAAGATGTAGGTTTTAATAGGTGTCTTAAAAGAGGAAAGGGTGGTGGAGAGGTGGCGGGATGGAGAGGCGGAGAGGTGTAAGGAGGGTATTCCAGAGCTTGGAGCTGAGGTAACTGAAGGTGTGGTCACCAATGGTGGAACAGTTAAAATCAGGGATGCACAAGAGGCCGGAATTAGAGGAGCACAGATATATACAGGACGGGGGCGAGGTCATGGAGGAAAAATAAGTTGAGAATTTAAATAAAGAGATTACTTGATCAGGAGTCAAAGTCGGTCAGTGATATGTGCACGGGACGTGGCACGATTTAGGACATGGCAGCAGAGTTCTGGAGGACATTAAGTTTACAGAGAGTAGCAGGTGGGAAATCAGAGAAAAGTGTGTTAGAGTAGTCATTTCTAGGGATAAGGAAGGCATGAATGAATTTCAGCAGCAGATGGGCTGAGACAGGGGTGAAGTCGGGCGCTGTTACTGAGGTGGAAGTAGGCGGTTGTAATGATATCCTGAAAATGAGGTTAAAGTGTGATACTAAGGCTGCAAACAAACTGTCTGAATCTCAGACTGATACAGGGAGAGGGATGGAATCAATAGCAAGGGAACAGAGTTGGAGTGGGGAGTGAAAACAAGGGCTTCAGTCTTCCCAATATTTAATTGGAGGAAATTTCTGCTCATCCAGTACTGGATGTCGGATAAGCAGTCTGATAATTTAACAACAGTGGAGGAGTGGAGAGAGGTGGTGGTGAGGTAAACTTGATGGAGTTCTTTGATAAAACAATGGAGAGGGTTCATGAGGGTGGTGTGATTGAAGTTATATATATGGACTTTCAAAAGGTGTTTGATCAAATCACATTCAATAGACAGGTTAGGAAAACCGAACCCTAAGGATTAAAGGGACAGTGACTGTGTGGATATAACATTGGCTAAGGAACAGTAAACAGAGAGAAGTGGTGAAACGTTGTTGTTCAGACTCAATGGGAGTATACAGGGGTGTTTTCCAGGGCTCGTTATTTGGATCACTGCTCTTTTTGCTCTTGGAAAACCCGGGGTGGGTAGGGCAGAGCCCCCTCCTCCGCCCTCTTTGCACAGCTTCCCCTCTCTGAAGCCTCTGCTCCATTTGTTGGTCATGTTACAGACCCAGAGACACTGTAACTACAGTCCCTATAACTTGTCGAGAGTTGGGTCAACAAATCCTCTGTCCTCCCTGAATGTCTGCAGTAGCTCACAACACAACCTCCGGAAAACCATCCACAGCACCTCCACTAAATTTACAATGGCAGAAGTCAGTAAAAAGCCTTACACCTGTATGATGGATACCCGGTCTATTTAAATAACACTAGAGGGGGTTCCTCGTGCTGCTGAATGTATGTTCAGCTGAGAGTGACTGACACAGACGGTCAGTGGACATGCAAAGACCAAGTTTCAAAGTCGTACAGCAAAGCTGCCGGAATGGCTGACTGACACCATATTCAGACCTTCCTCACTCGACAGGCACACACACACATTGCACCCACTCCAGCACCCCGGCCAGCCTGTGTGTCCTGTAGAATGTACTGGATGTGACCGGCAGTGCAGCTCACACCATTTTATGGATCCAAACTTCCACAGCACCAGTGGAGCTGGAGAGATGAAATTTGTGGTCAGGGATAGAGACAGAGGGAAATAAACTCACTTCAAAAAGGAAATTAGAAAAATACTTTAAGATGAACAAGCTTCAGGAATATTGGAAATGAACAGGGGATTGGGATAATCAGAGGGGTGAGGACATGAGGGAATTGATCATACGAGTGAGAATATTAAACTTGAGGTGTTACTGGACCAAGAGCCAATGTAGATCAGTGAGCACAGGGATAGAACAAAGAACAAAGAAAATTACAGCACAGGAACAGGCCCTTCGGCCCTCCAAGCCGGCGCCGATCCAGATCCTCTATCTAAACATGTCGCCTATTTTCTAAGGGTCTGTATCTCTTTTCTTCCTGCCCATTCATGTATCTGTCTAGATACATCTTAAAATACGCCATCGTGCCCGCATCTACCACCTCCGCTGGCAACGCATTCCAGGCACCTACCACCCTCTGCGTAAAGAACGTTCCACGCATATCCCCCCTAAACTTTTCCCCTTTCACTTTGAACTCGTGTCCTCTAGTAATTGAATTCCCCACTCTGGGAAAAAGCTTCTTGCTATCCACCCTGTCTATACCTCTCATGATTTTGTACACCTCAATCAGGTCCCCCCTCAACCTCCGTGTTTCTAATGAAAATAATCCTAATCTACTCAATCTCTCTTCATAGCCAGTGCCCTCCATACCAGGCAACATCCTGGTCAACCTCCTCTGCACCCTCTCCAAAGCATCCACATCCTTTTGGTAATGTGGCGACCAGAACTGCACGCAGTATTCCAAATGTGGCCGAACCAAAGTCCTATACAACTGTAACATGACATGCCAACTCTTGTACTCAATACCCCGTCCGATGAAGGAAAGCATGCCGTATGCCTTCTTGACCACTCTATTTACCTGCGTTGCCACCTTCAGGGAACAGTGGATATGAACACCCAAATCTCTCTGGCCATCAATTTTCCCCAGGACTTTTCCATTTACTGTATAGTTCACTCTTGAATTGGATCTTCCAAAATGCATCACCTCGCATTTTCCCTGATTGAACTCCATCTGCCATTTCTCTGCCCAACTCTCCAATCTATCTATATTCTGCTGTATTCTCTGACAGTACCCTTCACTATCTGCTACTCCACCAATCTTAGTGTCGTCTGCAAACTTGCTAATCAGTCCACCTATACTTTCCTCCAAATCATTAATGTATATCACAAACAACAGTGGTCCCAGCACGGATCCCTGTGGAACACCACTGGTCACACGTCTCCATTTTGAGAAACTCCCCTCTACTGCTACTCTCTGTCTCCTGTTGCCCAGCCAGTTCTTTATCCATCTAGCTAGTACACCTTGGACCCCATGCGCCTTCACTTTCTCCATCAGCCTGCCATGGGGAACCTTATCAAACGCCTTACTGAAGTCCATGTATATGACATCGACAGCCCTTCCCTCATCAATCAACTTTGTCACTTCCTCAAATAATTCTATTAAGTTGGTAAGACATGACCTTCCCTGCACAAAACCATGTTGCCTATCACTGATAAGCCCATTTTCTTCCAAATGGGAATAGATCCTATCCCTCAGTATCTTCTCCAGCAGCTTCCCTACCACTGACGTCAGGCTCACCGGTCTATAATTACCTGGATTATCCCTGCTATCCTTCTTAAACAAGGGGACAACATTAGCAATTCTCCAGTCATCCGGGACCTCACCCGTGTTTAAGGATGCTGCAAAGATATCTGTTAAGGCCCCAGCTATTTCCTCTCTCGCTTCCCTCAGTAACCTGGGATAGATCCCATCCGGACCTGGGGACTTGTCCACCTTAATGCCTTTTAGAATACCCAACACTTCCTCCCTCCTTATGCCGACTTGACCGAGAGTAATCAAACATCTGTTCCTAACCTCAACATCCGTCATGTCCCTCTCCTCGGTGAATACCGATGCAAAGTACTCGTTTAGAATCTCACCCATTTTCGCTGAGTTAAAGCATAACATTCCTCCTTTGTCCTTTAGTGGGCCAATCCTTTCTCTAGTTACCCTCTTTCTCCTTATATATGAATAAAAGGCTTTGGGATTTTCCTTAACCCTGTTTGCTAAATATATTTCATGACCCCTTTTAGCCCTCTTGTTTCCTCGTTTCAGATTGGTCCTACATTCCCGATATTCTTTCAAAGCTTCGTCTTTCATCAGCCGCCTACACCTTATGTATGCTTCCTTTTTCCTCTTAGCTAGTCTCACAATTTCACCTGTCATCCATGGTTCCCTAATCCCTAATGTTGGGTGAACAGAATTTAGTGTAAATTAGAAGGTGACAGCAGAGTTTTGAATGACCACAAGTTTACAGAGAATAGAATGTGGGAGAGCAGCCAGGAGTGTGTTGGAATAGTTAAGTCTCGAGGTAACAGTCGGGTCCTCCAGCCAAAATGGACAGTTTGACCTTTTCTCACATTATACTCCATTTGCCAGTTCTTTGACCACTCATTTAACCTATCTATATCCCTTTGTAACCTCCTTATGTCCTCTTGAGAACTTATCTTCTTACCAATCTTGGAGTCATTAGCAAATTTCGCAAGCATACCTTCGGTCCATTCATCAAAATCATTTATATCAATTGTAAAAAGTTGAGGCCCCAGCACTGATCGCGGTGGCACACCACTCGTTGCAGCTTGCCAACGAGAAAATAACCCATTTATGCCTACTCTGTTTCCTGTTAGCTAGCCTATCCTCTATCCATGCCAATTATGTTACCCCCTACACGATGAGCTTTTATTTTCCACAATGACGTTTGATGTGGTCTGTAAATCTAAGTACTGTAAATCCACCAGTTCCCCTTTATCCACAGTACATGTTACTTCTTCAAAGAACTCCAGTATATTGGTTAAACATGATTTCCCTTTCACAAAACCATGTTGACTCTCCCTGATCACCTTGATTTTTTCGACGTGCTTTAACGTCTTTCTAACGTCTTTAATAATAGCTTCCAACATCTGATCCATAGCTGAAAGCCGTTCTCACCTGCCACAGGTCCTATGTACACAATGTCTCTTCTGATGTTGTGCTCTATTTGAACTGTTACTCCTCAAAGAGCATAGAATTATAGAGATATACAGCACAGAAACAGGACCTTCAGCCCACTGTGTCTGTGCCGGCCATCAAGCACTGAACTATTCTAATCCCAATTCCCAGCACTTGACAAGTCGCCTTGTTTGCCATGGCGATTCAAGGGCTCATCTAAATACTTCTGAAATGCTGTGAGGGTTCCTGCCCGGACCATCTCTTAAGGCAGTGCCTTCCAGATTCCAACCACCCTCTGGGTGAAAATTATTTTCCTCAAATCCCTTCTAAACCTCCTGCCCCTGACCTTAAATCGATTCCCCCTGGTTATTGACCCGTCCGCTCAGGGAAAAAAGATTCTTCATATCTAACCTATCAATGCCCCTCGTTATTTTGTATAGCTCAATCATGATACCCCTCATCCTTTTCTGCTCTAAGGAAAACAACCCTAGCCTTTTCTGTCGCTCTTCATAGCTGAAATGCTCCAGCCCAGGCAACATCCTGGTGAATCTATTCTGCACCCTCTCCATTGCAATCACATCCTTTCGATAGTGCGGCAACCAGAACTATACATAGTCCTCCAGTTGTGGCCTAAGTGGAGTTTTATGCTCCATCATAACCTCCCTACTCTTATGTTCTACGCCTCAGCTAATAAAGGCAAGTGTCCCATACGTCTTCCTGTCCTCATTGTCTACCTGTGCTGCTGCCTTCAGTGATCAATGGACAAGTACACCTAGGTCCCTCTGACCTTCAGTACTTCCTGGGGTCCTACCATCCATTGTATATTTCCTTGCCTTATTCGCCCTCCCAAAATGCATCACCTCACACTTCTCAGGATTAAATTCCATTTGCCCCTCCTCTGCCCATCTTACCAGCCCATCTATATCATCCTGTAATCTAAGGCTTTCCTCCTCACTATTTACAACACCACCAATTTTCGTGTCAGCTGCGAACTTACTGATCAGTCCTCATATATTCACGTCGAAATCATTAATGTACACTACAAACAGCAAGAGTCCCAGCACCGATCCCTGCAGTACACCACGGGTCACAGGCTTCCACTTGCAAAAATAACCCTTGACCATCACCCTCTGCCTCCCACCGCTAAGCCAATTTTGGATCCAATTTGCCAAGTTGCCCTGGATCCCATGGGCTCTTACCTTCTTAACAAATCTCCCATGCGGGACCCCATCAAAAGCCTTACTGAAGTCCATATAGACTACTGCTTTACCCTCCTTTACACCCCTAGTCACCGCCTCGAAAATAATCAATCAATTTAGTTAGACACGAACTCCCCTTGACAAAGCCATGCTGACTATTCCTGATTAATCCCTGCCTCTCCACGTGGAGATTACTCCTGTCCCTCCGAATTTTTTCCAATGGTTTCCCTGTAATAATTTGCTTGTGACCCTTCGACTTCCTTTCTGTTAATCTGTGACCCGAGATCAGATCTTACAGTGGTGTAGGAGTGGCAACAGAGTTCCTGCCTTCCATATAATATGATTTTGCAGGGTGGAAGATGAAGAGATGAAATGTGTGGTCAGGGATAGAGACAGAGGGAAAGAAACCCACCTTTAAAAAGGGAATTCGCAAAAGACTTTAAGATTAAAATTAGAATTAGAATTAGAACATTACAGCGCAGTACAGGCCAATCGGCCCTCGATGTTGCGCCAACCATCTGACCGACACTATTCCATTTTCATCCATATGTCTATCCAATGACCACTTAAATGCCCTTAAAGTTGGCGAGTCTACTACTGTTGCAGGCAGGGCGTTCCACGCCCCTACTACACTCTGTGTAAAGAAACTACCTCTGACATCTGTCCTATATCTTTCACCCCTCAACTTAAAGCTATGTCCCCTCGTGTTTGCCATCATCATCCTAGGAAAAAGACTCTCACTATCCACCCTATCTAACCCTCTGATTATCTTGTATGTCTCTATTAAGTCACCTCTCCTCCTCCTTCTCTCTAACGAAAACAACCCCAAGTCCCTCAGCCTTTCCTCGTAAGACCTTCCCTCCGTACCAGGCAACATCCTAGTAAATCTCCTCTGCACCCTTTCTAAAGCTTCCACATCCTTCCTATAATGCGGTGACCAGAACTGCAAACAATACTCAAGGTACGGCCTCACCAGAGTTTTGTACAGCTGCATCATGACCTCGTGGCTCCGAAACTCGATCCCCATACTAATAAAAGCTAACACACCATATGCCTTCTTAACAGCCCTATTAACCTGGGTAGCAACTTTCAGGGATTTATGTACCTGGACACCAAGATCTCTCTGCTCATATACACTACCAAGAATCTTCCCATTAGCCCAGTACTCTGCATTGCTGTTACACCTTCCAAAGTGAATCACCTCACACTTCTCCGCATTAAACTCCATTTGCCATCTCTCAGCCCAGCTCTGCAGCCTATCTATGTCCCTCTGTACCCTACAACACCCTTCGACACTATCCACAACTCCACCGACCTTCGTGTCATCCGCAAATTTAGTAACCCACCCTTCTACACCCTCATCCAGGTCATTTATAAAAATGACAAACAGCAGTGGCCCCAAAACAGAACCTTGCGGTACACCACTAGTAACTAAACTCCAGGATGAACATTTGCCATCAACCACCACCGTCTGTCTTCTTTCAGCTAGCCAATTTCTGATCCAAAGCACTAATTCACCTTCAATCCCATACTTCTGTATTTTCTGCAATCGCCTACCGTGGGGAACCTTATCAAACGCCTTACTGAAATCCATATACACCACATCCACTGCTTTTCCCTCATACACCTGTTTGGTCACCTTGTCAAAAAACTCAATAAGGTTTGTGAGGCACGACCTACCTTTCACAAAACCGTGCTGACTATCGCAAAGGAACTTATTCTTTTCAAGATGATAAGAAATCCTATCTCTTATAACCTTTTCCAACATTTTACCCACAACCGAAGTAAGGCTCACAGGTCTATAATTACCAGGGCTGTCTCCACTCCCCTTCTTGAACAAGGGGACAACATTTGCTTTCCTCCAGTCTTCCGGCACTACTCCTGTCGACAATGACGACATAAAGATCAACAACAACGGCTCTGCAATCTCCTCCCTGGCTTCCCAGAGAATGCTAGGATAAATCCCATCTGGCCCAGGGGACTTATCTATTTTCACTCTTTCCAAAATTGCTAACACCTCCTCCTTGTGAATCTCAATCCCATCTAGCCTAGTAGGCTGTATCTCAGTAATCGCCTCGGCAACATTTTCTTTCTCTACTGTAAATGCTGACGAAAAATATTCATTTAACGCTTCCCCTATCTCCTCTGATTCCGCACACAACTTCCCACTACTATCCTTGATTGGCCCTGTTCTAACTCTTATCATTCTTTTATTCCTGATTTCTTCTTTTTTTTTCTTTTCTTTTGGGCCTCCTTATCTCGAGAGACAATGGATACGCGCCTGGAGGTGGTCAGTGGTTTGTGAAGCAGCGCCTGGAGTGGCTATAAAGGCCAATTCTGGAGTGACAGGCTCTTCCACAGGTGCTGCAGAGAAATTTGTTTGTTGGGGCTGTTGCACAGTTGGCTCTCCCCTTGCGCCTCTGTCTTTTTTCCTGCCAACAACTAAGTCTCTTCGACTCGCCACAATTTAGCCCTGTCTTTATGGCTGCCCGCCAGCTCTGGCGAATGCTGGCAACTGACTCCCACGACTTGTGATCAATGTCACACGATTTCATGTCGCGTTTGCAGACGTCTTTATAACGGAGACATGGACGGCCGGTGGGTCTGATACCAGTGGCGAGCTCGCTGTACAATGTGTCTTTGGGGATCCTGCCATCTTCCATGCGGCTCACATGGCCAAGCCATCTCAAGCGCCGCTGACTCAGTAGTGTGTATAAGCTGGGGATGTTGGCCGCTTCAAGGACTTCTGTGTTGGAGATATAGTCCTGCCACCTGATGCCAAGTATTCTCCGAAGGCAGCGAAGATGGAATGAATTGAGACGTCGCTCTTGGCTGGCATACGTTGTCCAGGCCTCGCTGCCATAGAGCAAGGTACTGAGGACACAGGCCTGATACACTCGGACTTTTGTGTTCCGTGTCAGTGCGCCATTTTCCCACACTCTCTTGGCCAGTCTGAACATAGCAGTGGAAGCCTTACCCATGCGCTTGTTGATTTCTGCATCTAGAGACAGGTTACTGGTGATAGTTGAGCCTAGGTAGGTGAACTCTTGAACCACTTCCAGAGCGTGGTCGCCAATATTGATGGATGGAGCATTTCTGACATCCTGCCCCATGATGTTCGTTTTCTTGAGGCTGATGGTTAGGCCAAATTCATTGCAGGCAGACGCAAACCTGTCGATGAGACTCTGCAGGCATTCTTCAGTGTGAGATGTTAAAGCAGCATCGTCAGCAAAGAGGAGTTCTCTGATGAGGACTTTCCGTACTTTGGACTTCGCTCTTAGACGGGCAAGGTTGAACAACCTGCCCCCTGATCTTGTGTGGAGGAAAATTCCTTCTTCAGAGGATTTGAACGCATGTGAAAGCAGCAGGGAGAAGAAAATCCCAAAAAGTGTGGGTGCGAGAACACAGCCCTGTTTCACACCACTCAGGATAGGAAAGGGCTCTGATGAGGAGCCACCATGTTGAATTGTGCCTTTCATATTGTCATGGAATGAGGTGATGATACTTAGTAGCTTTGGTGGACATCCGATCTTTTCTAGTAGTCTGAAGAGACCACGTCTGCTGACGAGGTCAAAGGCTTTGGTGAGATCAATGAAAGCAATGTAGAGGGGCATCTGTTGTTCACGGCATTTCTCCTGTATCTGACGAAGGGAGAACAGCATGTCAATAGTCGATCTCTCTGCACGAAAGCCACACTGTGCCTCAGGGTAGACGCGCTCGGCCAGCTTCTGGAGCCTGTTCAGAGCGACTCGAGCAAAGACTTTCCCCACTATGCTGAGCAGGGAGATTCCACGGTAGTTGTTGCAGTCACCGCGGTCACCTTTGTTTTTATAGAGGGTGATGATGTTGGCATCGCGCATGTCCTGGGGTACTGCTCCCTCGTCCCAGCACAGGCATAGCAGTTCATGTAGTGCTGAGAGTATAGCAGGCTTGGCACTCTTGATTATTTCAGGGGTAATGCTGTCCTTCCCAGGGGCTTTTCCGCTGGCTAGGGAATCAATGGCATCACTGAGTTCCGATTTGGTTGGCTGTATGTCCAGCTCATCCATGACTGGTAGAGGCTGGGCTGCATTGAGGGCAGTCTCAGTGACAGCATTCTCCCTGGAGTACAGTTCTAGGTAGTGCTCAACCCAGCGGTCCATCTGTTTGCGTTGGTCAGTGATTATGTCCCCCGATTTAGATTTGAGGGGGGTGATCTTCTTGATGGTTGGCCCAAGAGCTCTCTTCATGCCATCATACATTCCTCTGATGTTTCCGGTGTCTGAGGCCAGCTGAATATGACTGCATAGGTGTTGCCAGTAGTCGTTTGCGCAACGCCTAGCTGTTCTTTGTGCAGTACTTCTGGCTGCTTTAAGTGCTGCGGATGTTAAATCGCTGGGGGCTTTCTTGTAGTTCAAAAGTGCAATGCGCTTAGCGGCTATGACAGGTTCCAGCTCTTCATTATGAGATTGAAACCTATTGAAACCTATTGATATACCTATAGAAAGCCTTAGGGTTTTCTTTGATCCTAACGCCAATGATTCTCATGTCCTCTCCTTGCTCTTCTTAGCCCTCCCTTTAGATCCTTCCTGGCTAGCTTGTAACTCTCAAGCGCCCTAACTGAGCCTTCACGTCTCATCCTAACATAAGCCGCCCTCTTCCTCTTGACAAGCGCTTCAACTTCTTGAGTAAACCACGGCTCCCTCGCTCGACAACTTCCTCCCTGCCTGACAGGTACATACTTATCAAGGACAGGCATTAGCTGCTCCTTGAATAAGCTCCACATTTCGTTTGTGCCCAACCCCTGCAGTTTCCTTCCCCATCCTACGCATCCTAAATCTTGCCTAATCGTGTCATAATTTCCTTTCCCCCAGCTGTAATTCTTGCCCTGCGGCATATACCTGTCCCTGCCCATCGCTAAGGTAAACCTAACCGAATTGTGATCACTATCGCCAAAGTGCTCACCTACATCTAAATCGAACACCTGGCCGGTTTCATTACCCAGTACCAATTGGGCGGCACAGTGGTTAGCACCGCAGCCTCACAGCTCCAGGGACCCGGGTTCGATTCTGGGTACTGCCTGTGCGGAGTTTGCAAGTTCTCCCTGTGTCTGCGTGGGTTTCCTCCGGGTGCTCCGGTTTCCTCCCACATGCCAAAGACTTATAGGTTAATTGGCCATTATAAATTGCCCCTAGTATAGGTAGGTGGTAGGGAAATATATAGGGACAGGTTGGGATGTGATAGGAATATGGGATTAGTATAAATGGGTGGTTGATGGTCGGCACAGACTCGCTGGGCCGAAGGGCCTGTTTCAGTGCTGCATCTCTAAACATAAACTAAACATAAACAAATCCAATGTGGCATCGCCCCTGATTGGCCTGTCTACATACTGTGTCAGAAAACCCTCCTGCACACACTGGATAAAAACTGACCCATCTAAAGTACTCGAACTATTGTATTTCCAGTCAATATTTGGAAAGGTAAAGTCCCCCATAACAACTACCCTGTTACTCTCACCCCTTTCGAGAATCATCTTCGCTATCCTTTCCTCTACATCTCTGCAACATCCATTCCTGCCCCTGCTCTACCCATGTCTCTGAAATGGCCACAACATCAGCTGCAAGCTCACCCACCTTATTCCGGATGCTCCTGGCGTTGAAGTGGACACACTTTAAACCAAGTTCTTGCTTGCCAGTGCCCTCTTGCCAGTGCCCTCTGTAACCTTATCCCCTACCTCACTACTCTCAACAGCCTGTACACTGGAACTACAATTTAGGTTCCCATTCCCCTGCTGATTTAGTTTAAACCCCCCCGAAGAGCACGAACAAATCTGCCCCCCAGGATATTGGTACCCCTCTGGTTCAGGTGAAGACCATCCTGTTTGTAGAGGTCCCACCTACCCCAGAAAGAGCCCCAATTATCCAGGAAACCAAAACCCTCCCTCCTACACCATCCCTGCAGCCACGTGTTCAACTCATCTCTCTCCCTATTCCTCTCTTCGCTAGCACGTGGCACGGGCAACAACCCAGAGATAACAACTCTGGTTGTTCTCACTCTAAGCTTCCACCCTAGCTCCCTGAATTTCTGCCTTCAATCCCCATCTCTCTTCCTACCTATGTCGTTGGTGCCTATGTGGACCACGACTTGGGGGATGAACAAGTTTCAGGAATATTGGAAATGGACAGGGGATTGGGATAATCAGAAGGACGAGTACATGGAGGGACTTGATCTCATGGTTGGAATATTAAAATTGTGGTGTTACTGGACCAAGAGCCAATGTCGGTCAGTGAGCACAGGGATGTTCGGTGAACAGAATTTGGTGTAAATTAGAAGATGGCAGCAGAGTTTTGGATGATCACAATGTTACAGCGGGTAGAATGTGGGAAACAAGCCAGCAGTGTGTTAGAATAGTCAAATCTCGAGGTAACAAAGGCATGGATGAGGTTTTCAGCAACCGATGAGCTCAGCTGTCCCTTTCTCTCTTTCTCTATCTCTCCCTCCCTCTTTCTGTCGCCCTCACGTGCTCTATCCCACGCCCTGAATCTTAAATGTTTCAATCAAGTCGCCCCTTACTCTTCTAAACTCCAGCTGATATAAGACTATCCTGTCCAGCCTTTCCTCATAAGACATTCCGCCCATATTATTCTAATAGACCTTCTCTGAACTGCTTGCAACGCATTTACATGTTTCCTTAAATAAGGAGACCAGTACTGAACACAGAATTCCAGATAATGTCTCACCACTGCCCTCCCTACCTTTGTATTCAATTCCACTCACAATAAGTGATAACATTATATTAAGCTTTCCTAACTAAGTCGAGGAAGGGAAGGGAAGTGTCAGAGATGGACCATGTAAAGGTGAAAGAAGGGTGGAAATTGGAAGCAAAGTTGATAAAGTTTTCTAGCTCCACCAACACCCTCCTCCACCTGGCTGAACTTGTTCTCACATTGAACAACTTCTCCTTCAACTCCATGCAATTCCTTCAAGTAAAAGGTGTCGCTATGGGTACCCGCATGGGTCCTAGTTATGCCTGTCTTTTTGTGGGATATGTCGAGCATTCTTTGTTCCAGTCCTACTCAGGCCCCCTCCCCCAACTCTTTTTCCGGTACATTGATGACTGTATCGGTGCCGTTTCCTGCTCCCGCCCCGAACTAGAAAACTTTATCAACTTTGCTTCCAATTTCCACCCTTCTCTCACCTTTACATGGTCCATCTCTGACACTTCCCTTCCCTTCCTCGACTTCTCTGTCTCCATCTCTGGGGATAGGTTGTCTACCAATATCCATTATAAGCCCACTGACTCCCACAGCTACCTCGACTACACTTCTTCACACCCTACCTCCTGTAAGGACTCCATTCCATTCTCCCAGTTTCTCCGTCTCCGACGCATCTGCTCTGATGATGCTACCTTCCATGACGGTGCTTCTGATATGACCTCCTTTTTCCTCAACCGAGGATTTCCCCCCACTGTGGTTGACAGGGCCCTCAACCGTGTCCGACACATTCCCCGCACCTCTACCCTCACCCCTTCCCCTCCCTCCCAGAACCGTGACAGGGTTCCCCTTGTCCTCACTTTTCATCCCACCAGCCTCCATATCCAAAGGATCATCCTCCGCCATTTTCGCCACCTCCAGCGTGATGCCACTACCAGTCGCATCTTCCCCTCCCTTCCCCTGTCAGCATTCCGAAGGGATCATTCCCTCCGCGACACCCTGGTCCACTCCTCCATTACCCCCACCACCTCGTCCCCGTCCCAGGGCACCTTCCCCTGCAATCGCAGGAGGTGTAGCTTTCGGTGTGCAGCTTTTCCAGGAGCACAGGCATTGCGAGCGAGGAGTGAACAGCTGGGAAGTCAATTTCATCGGGAGTTTCGGTGGAGCAGGGACTGCTGGCTTTTCCAGGAGCACAGGCATTGCGAGCGAGGAGTGAACAGCTGGGAAGTCAATTTCATCGGGAGTTTCGGTGGAGCAGGGACTGCTGGGTAAGTAGAAACCTATATATTTGGGCTGTTTCTGAACCCGAGACACTACTCTTGTAGTGTCTCCCACCCGCCCTCCTCCTCTGACCAAAAAAAAGGACTCGGTTGTGTGTAGGTAAGGTAAGGCTTTTTCTATTACTCTTCTTGTTTTATCGTGTGATTGGTTAAAAACTTGGGAATTTAGAATAGTGGGAATGTAGGTTAAGGAAGTTGAATGTTCCTCCTGCAGAATGTGTGAGGTAAGGGTCGCCAAGAGTGTCCCTGCTGACTGCATCTGCGGGAAGTGCACCCAGCTCCAGCTCCTCGAGGACCGCGTTAGGGAACTGGAGCTGGAGCTGGAGGAACTTCGGATCATTCGGGAGGCGGAGGGGATTATTGAGAGGAATTATCGGGAGGCCGTCACACCTCAGGTAAAAGAAGAAGGTAGATGGGTTACCGTCAGGGGAAGGAGAGGGAACCAGCAGGCAGTGCAGGGATCCCCTGTGGCCGTTTCCCTCAACAACAGGTATACCGTTTTGGATACTGTTGGAGGAGACGACTTATCAGGGGAAGGCAATGGGATACAGGTCTCTGGCGCAGAGTCTGTCCCTGTTGCTCAGAAGGGAAGGGGGAAGAGGAGCAGAGCATTAGTCATTGGGGACTCCATAGTTAGGGGAACAGATAGGAGGGTTTGTGGGAACGAGAGAGACTCACGGTTGGTGTGTTGCCTCCCAGGTGCCAGGGTACGTGATGTCTCGGATCGTATTTTTGGGATCCTCAAGGGCGAGGGGGAGCAGCCTCAAGTCGTGGTACACAGGCACCAACGACATAGGTATTAAGACAGATGGGGATTTAAGGCAGAAATTCAGGGAGCTAGGGTGGAAGCTTAGAGCGAGAACAAACAGAGTTGTTATCTCTGGGTTGTTGCCCGTGCGACGTGCTAGCGAAGTGAGGAATAGGGAGAGAGAGGAGTTGAACATGTGGCTGCAGGGATGGTGTAGGAGGGAGGGTTTTGGTTTCCTGGATAATTGGGGCTCTTTCTGGGGTCGGTGGGACCTCTACAAACAGGATGGTCTTCACCTGAACCAGAGGGGTACCAATATCCTGGGAGGGAGATTTGTTAGTGCTCTTCGGGGGGGGGGGTTAAACTAATTCAGCAGGGGGATGGGAACCAAAATTGTAGTTCCAGTGTGCAGGATGTTGAGAGTAGTGAGGGCAGAGATAAGGTTATAAGGACACAAGAGGGCACTGGCAAGCAAGAGCTTGGTTTAAAATGTGTCTACTTCAACGCCAGGAGCATCCAGAATAAGGTGGGTGAGCTGCAGCATGGGTTGGTACCTGGGATCCTGATGTTGTGGCCATTTCGGAGACATGGGTAGAGCAGGGGCAGGAATGGATGTTGCAGGTTCCGGGATTTAGATGTTTCAGTAAGAACAGAGAAGAGGGTAAAAGAGGGGGGGGGGGGGGGGGTGTGGCATTGTTAATCAAGGAAAGTATTACAGCGACAGAAAGGACGTTTGAGGACTCGTCTACTGAGGTAGTATGGGCCGAGGTCAGAAACAGGAGAGGAGAGGTCACCCTGTTGGGAGTTTTCTATAGACCTCCAAATAGTTCCAGAGATGTAGAGGAAAGGATAGCAAAGATGATTCTTGACAGGAGCGAGAGTAACAGGGTCGTGGTTATGGGGGACTTTAACTTTCCAAATATTGACTGGAAATACTACAGTTCGGGTACTTTAGATGGGTCTGTTTTTGTCCAGTGTGTGCAGGAGGGTTTTCTGACACAGTATGTAGACAGGCCAACCAGGGGCGATGCCACATTGGATTTGGTACTGGGTATTGAACCCGGCCAGGTGTTAGATTTAGAAGTTGGTGAGCACTTTGGTGATAGTGATCACAAATCGGTTAGGTTTACCTTAGCGATGGGCAGGGACAGGTATATACCGCAGGGCAAGAATTATAGCTCGGGGAAAGGAAATTATGATGCGATTAGGCAAGATTTAGGATGCGTAGGATGGGGAAGGAAACTGCAGGGGATGGGCACAATAGAAATGTGGAGCTTATTCAAGGAGCAGCTACTGCGTGTCCTTGATAAGTATGTACCTGTGAGGCAGGGAGGAAGTTGTCGAGCGAGGGAGCCGTGGTTTACTAAAGAAGTTGAAGAGCTTGACAAGAGGAAGAAGAAGGCTTATGTTAGGATGAGACCTGAAGGCTCAGTTAGGGCGCTTGAGAGTTACAAGCTAGCCAGGAAGGATCTAAAGGGAGAGATAAGAAGAGCAAGGAGAGGACACGAGAAGTCATTGGCGGATAGGATCAAAGAAAACCCTAAGGCTTTCTATAGGTGCATCAGGAATAAAGGAATGAAGAGAGATCGTTTTGGGCCAATCAAGGATAGTAGTGGGAAGTTGTGTGTGGAATCGGAGGAGATAGGGGAAGTGTTAAATGAATATTTTTCGTCACTATTTACAGTGGAGAAAGAAAATGTTGTCGAGGAGAATACTGAGATTCAGACTACTAGGCTAGATGGGATTGAGGTTCACAAGGAGCTGGTGTTAGCAATTTTGGAAAGTGCGAAAATAGATAAGTCCCCTGGGCCCGATGGGATTTATCCTAGGATTCTCTGGGAAGCCAGGGAGGAGATTGCAGAGCCTTTGTCCTTGATCTCTACGTCGTCATTGTCGACAGGAATGGTGCCGGAAGACTGGAGGATAGCAAATGTTGCCCCCTTGTTCAAGAAGGGGAGTAGAGACAGCCCTGGTAATTACAGACCTGTGAGCCTTACTTTGGTTGTGGGTAAAATGTTGGAAAAGGTTATAAGAGATAGGATTTATAATCATCTTGAAAAGAATAAGTACATTAGAGATAGTCAGCACGGTTTTGTGAAGGGTAGGTCGTGCCTCACAAACCTTATTGAGTTTTTTGACAAGGTGACCAAACAGGTGGATGAGGGTAAAGCAGTGGATGTGGTGTATATGTATTTCAGTAAGGCGTTTGATAAAGTTCCCCACGGTAGGCTATTGCAGAAAATACAGAAGTATGGGATTGAAGGTGAATTAGTGCTTTGGATCAGAAATTGGCTAGCTGAAAGAAGACAGAGGGTGGTGGTTGATGGTAAATGTTCATCCTGGAATATAGTTTCTAGTGGTGTACCGCAAGGATCTGTTTTGGGGCCACTGCTGTTTGTCATTTTTATAAATGACCTGGATGAGGGTGTAGAAGGGTGGGTTGGTAAATTTGCGGATGACACGAAGGTCGGTGGAGTTGTGGTTAGTTCCGAAGGATGTTGTAGGTTACAGAGGGACATAGATAGGCTGCAGAGCTGGGCTGAGAGATGTCAAATGGAGTTTAATAAGGAGAAGTGTAAGGTGAGTCACTTTGGAAGGATAACAGGATTGCAGAATACTGGGCTAATGGGAAGATTCTTGGTATTGTAGATGAGCAGAGAGATCTTGGTGTCCATGTACATAAATCCCTGAAAGTTGCCACCCAGGTTAATAGAGCTGTTAAGAAGGCATATGGTGTGTTAGCTTTTATTAGTAGAGGGATCGAGTTTAGGAGCCACGAGGTCATGCTGCAGCTGTACAGAACTCTGGTGCAGCCGCACCTGGAGTATTGCGTGCAGTTCTGGTCACCGCATTATAGGAAGGATGTGGAAGCTTTGGAAAAGGTGATGAGGAGATTTACTAGGATGTTGCCTGGTATGGAGGGAAGGTCTTAAGAGGAAAGGCTGAGAGACTTGAGGTTGTTTTCGTTAGAGAGAAGGGGGAGGAGAGGTGACTTAAGAGAGACATATAAGATAATCAGAGGGCTGGACAGGGTGGATAGTGAGAGCCTTTTTCCTCGGATGGTGATGGTAAACACGAGGGGACATAGCTTTAGGTTGAGGGGTGATAGATATAGGACAGATGTCAGAGGTAGCTTCTTTACACAGAGAGTAGTAGGGGCGTGGAACGCCCTGCCTGCAACAGTAGTAGACTCGCCAACTTTAAGGGCATTTAAGTAGTCATTGGATAGACATATGGATGAAAATGGAATAGTGTAGGTCAGATGGTTTCACAGGTCGGCGCAACATCGAGGGCTGAAGGGCCTGTACTGCGCTGTAATGTTCTATGTTCTATGTACCTGCCCATTTACCTCCTCTCTCCTCACTATCCCAGGCCCCAAACACTCCTTTCAGGTGAAGCAGCGATTTACTTGTACTTCTTTCAATGTAGTATACTGTATTCGCTGCTCACAGTGTGGTCTCCTCTACATTGGGGAGACCAAGCGCAGACTGGGTGACCGCTTTGCGGAACATCTCCGCTCAATCCGCAAGCAGGACCCTGAGCTTCCAGTTGCTTGCCATTTCAACACTCCCCCCTGCTCTCATGCTCATTTCTCTGTCCTGGGATTGCTGCAGTGTTCCAGTGAACATCAACGCAAGCTCGAGGAACAGCATCTCATCTACCGATTAGGCACACTACAGCCTGCCGGACTGAACATTGAGTTCAATAATTTCAGAGCATGACAGCCCCCCCCCCCCATTTTACTTTCACTTTTCGTTATTTTTTCTTCATTTTTTTTACATTCCTTTTTACATTTTTTACAATCTTTTTTTGCATTTATTTCATTTCATCTTAGTTTGTTCAGTTTTCTTACCCACTGTTTTTTTCAGGTTGTTTTTCTTCAGGTTTGCACTTGCTGCTGTTCAATATTCAGTGTATTCACACCTAATCTGTACTAATGCTTTGTCTTTCAACACAACATATTGTTTGCCTTTTCTCCGTGACCTTTTGGTCAGCTATGTGGCCTGGTCCAATCTGCACCTTCTCCTTTGTTATCTCTTGCCCCACCCCCACCTCACTTGTTTATAATCTGTGACTTTTCTAATATTTGTCAGTTCCGAAGAAGGGTCACTGACCCGAAACGTTAACTCTGCTTCTCTTTCCACAGATGCTGCCAGACCTGCTGAGTGATTCCAGCATTTCTTGTTTTTGCACCAACTGTACATTGATGGAGTGAGAGTTCTAACAGTTCCTGTACCTCTCCCCGTTGCCATGGGGATCCCGCAGAGACACCTAGACCATCAGGAATCCAGCTGTCATGACAATGCCACGGGATCTCTCACCTGCTTCTCCCTGCTGATGGAGCAGACAGTATAATTCACCTCACCCGACATAGATGGCCTCCGTCACACAGCAGATACATCAATGGACAACATGGAGAGAGATAATGGATACGTCACACGCTCTTGATGGAAAGATCCAGATAAGAACATAATAACATAAGAAGTAGGAGCAGGAGTAGGCAATTCAGCCCCTCGAGCCTGCTTCGCCATTCAATATGATCATGGATGATCTCATCTCGGCCTCAACTCCACTTTCCTGCCCGTTCTCCATAACTCTTCAACCCATTACTAATTAAAAATCTGTCTATCTCCTCCTTAAATTTACTCAGTGTCCCAGCATCTATTGCACTCCGGGTAGTGAATCCCACAGACACACGACCCTTTCAGAGAAGAAATTTCTCTTCATCTCTGTTTGAAATCCACCACCCCTTATCCTAAAACAATGACCTCTCATTCTAGATTGCCACACAAGAGGAAACGCCTTCTCTATGTCTACTTTGTCAATCCCCTTAATCATCTTCTCTACCTCAATTCGATCGACTCTCGTTCTTCTAAACTCTAGACAGTAAAGGCATAAAGTGCTCAATCTCTCTCCATAATACAAACCCCTCATCCCTGGAATCAATCTAGTGACCCTCCTCTGATCTGCCTCCAATGCAACTACATCTATCCTCAAGTCAGGAGACTAAAACTATACACAATACTCCAGGTGCGGTCTCATTAATGCCTTGTACAGTTGCAGCAACACTTTCCTACTTTTATATTCTATTCCTTTAGCAAGAAATACCAAAATTCCATTCGCCTTCCTTTTCACCTGCTGTACCTCCAAACAAGCTTTCTGCGATTCATGCACGAGGACACCCAGATCCTTCTGCACCGAAGCACTCTGAAGTTTCTCTCCAGTTCGGAAATAATTTGCCTTTCTATTCTTCCGACCAAAATGGATAACCTTACACTTATTCACGTTAAACTCCATCTGCCAAATTTTGGATCATTCACCTAACCTATCCATATCAATTTGTAAATTTCTTATTTAATTATTGCAACTTACTATCCCAGCTATTTTAGTGTCATCTGCAAATTTGGCTGTAGTACTTTCTATCCCTGCATCCAAGTCATAAATATATATTGCAAATAGCTGGGGACAAGGACCAAACCCTGTGGTACCCCACTAGTTACATATTGCCAACCAGAAAAAGACCCATTTATCCCGACTCTCTGTTTTCTGTTGGTTAGCCAATCCTCTATCAAAGTTAATAAATTGCCCCTAACCCCATGTAATCGTACCTTGTGTATTAACCTTTTGTGCGGTACTTTATCAAATGTCTTCTGAAAGTCCAGATATACTACATCTACAGGATCCCCATTTTCAACTTTTCTTGTCACAGCTTCGATGAACTCGAGCAAATTCGTCAAATAGGATTTACCCTTCATAAAACCATGCTGACTCTGATGGATTGTGTTTTGACTTTCTAAATATCCTGTTATTACTTCCTTAATAATGGTTTCTAACAATTTCCCAATGATAGATGTTTCCTACTTTCTACCTTCCTCCCTTTCACCCAGTTCATTTCAAAGTTCAATGAGGAGGATGTGGCAGAATTTTCCGTCACTTTTGAAAAGCTTGTAAAGCAACTGAAATGTCTGGCGGAGAGCTGGACACTGTTCTGACAAAACAAAGTAACAGGAAAATCCCATGAGGTTTATTCACTGTTGCCAGATGAAAGTTCATCAGATTATGAGATGACTAAAAATGCAATACTGGGCGTACATGAGATAGTACCGGAAGTGTACCGTCAAGCATTCCAAACCCTCCGAAAGCAGCCTGACTAAAGTGATCTCGAGTTTGAAAGAGTTAAGCAGCTTCCGAACACAGGGACATAGGAGCAGGAGTAGGCCATTCAACCCATCGAGTCTGCTGCACCATTCAATATGACCATGGCTGATCATCCACTTCAATGCCTTTTTCACACATTATCTCCATATCCCCTTTTTGTCAATCTATAGTTTAAACATACTCACCGACTGAGATTCCACATCCGTCTGGGATGCAGAATTCCAAAGATTCAGAAACCTCTGAGTCAAGAAATTTCTCCTCATCTCTGTCCTAAGTGGCTTCCCCCTTATTTTGAAATTGTATCCATTAGTTCTAGACTCCGCAACCAGGGGAAATATCGTACACGCATTTACGCTGTTTATCTCTTTAATTATTTCATGGGTTTCAATGAGATCCCGACACATTCTTTGAAACTCCAGAGAATACAAGCCCAGTTTCTCTCTTCATAGAACAGTCTCGCTATCCCGGGAACAAGTCTGGTGAACCTTCATTGCACTCCCTCTATGGCAATAATATCCTTCCTAAGGTAAGGGGACCCAAACTGCACACAATATTCCAGGTGTGGTCTAAGCAAGGTTCTATACACATGAAGTAAGACTTCACTACTCCTGTACTCAAATCATCTTGTGATAAAGGCTAACAGAACATTAGCATTCCGAATTGCTTGCTGCACTGCATGTTAGTTTTCAGTGACTTACTGACACACGGGTCCCTCTGTACATCTACACTTTCTAATCTCTTACTATTTAAGAAATACTCTGCACTTCTGTTCCTCCTACCAAAATGGATAACGTCATATCTGTCCATATTATATCCCATCTGCCATGTTCTTGCCCAGTCACAATGTCTGTCCAAATCCCCTTGAAGACGCTTTGCATCTTCCTCACAACATACATTCCCACCTAGTTTTGTGTCATCTGCGAACTTGGAAATATTACATTTGGTCCCCACATCCAAATCATTGACATATATTGTTAACAGCTGGGGCCCAAGTACTGATCCTTGTGGTACACAACTAATCACAGCCTGCCAAAGTGAGAATGACCCGTTTCTTCCTACTCACTGTTTTCTGCCTGTTAACCAATCTTTAATCCATGCCAGTATATTACCTCCTATCCCATGTGCTTTAATGTTGCTAACCAACCTCCTGTGGGGGACTTTATCAAAATCCTTCCGAAAATTCAAGTATAACACGTCCACCGACTCCCCTTTATCAATTCTGTTAGTAACATCCTCAATAAAATCTCCAACAGGTTCGTCAAAGATGATTTCTCATTCATAAATCCATGTTTGCGATGCCCAAACAGATTATTATCCAACTGTCCATTTATCACATCCTTTAGAATACAGTCCCAGCATTTTCCCAACGGCTGATGCACGAAAGCAGGTCTATAATTCCCTCTTTTTACTCTCCCTCCCTTCTTAAATAGTGGGGTGACATTTGCTACCTTCCAATCTGCAGGAACCGCTCCAGAATCTATAGAATGTTTGAAGATAGTCACCAATGCAGCCACCATCTCCATAGCTGTCTCTTCCCACACCCTGGAATGCAGAATATCAGATCCTGGGGCCTCATCAAACTTCAGCCCCATTAATTTCTCCAATGCAACATTCTTACTAATATTAATTTCCTTCATGTCCTCAATCTCCCTAATCCCTTGGATCTCTAATCCTGGAAACTTCCTTGTATCTTCCTCAATGAGGACAGACACAAAGTAATCATTTAGCTTCACTGCCATTTCTCTGTTCACCATTATAAATTCCCCTGACTCTGCCTGTATTGGACCCACATTTGTATTCGCCAAACGTTTCATTTTTAGGTCGCTATAGAAGATTTAAAGTCAGCTTTTGTGTTTACTTTTGACCAGTGGATACAAACACTCAAATTACAGCCCACAAATCTGAACCTTAGAGTGGTGATCCATCTCAAGGAGTTCAAAAACTCGCTCTCCCTACCATTAAAACCCACAAAGAGGAACGAAAGGTTCAAAGAGCCAGGCAGGTTGCAATTCTGGCTGATGCATTTTCCCTTGTACACAAAGCCTTAACCCCAAAGGGAAACCCTTCCCTAGTCACCACAAAGACCCGAGAATAAAAGGTGGGAGGGTGATAGGAGCCCGATCAGCCTTGGGCAAGGAGGAAAAGCTGGACACCCAGGGGACCATCCTCAGGCCAAATAGGACGGCACTGAGAGCAGGAGTAATGGCCGAAGACCTGTGCGTTTCCATTGGAATAAGGCAGATCACCATCGAGCTGAATGCTGCAAGTTATGGGAAAACCTGGAGCATTAATCAGGGACCACCAGATCAGTGCAGGATAATGGGACCTGATGGAAAGCACAACAGATCAGGCTGTGCCTCCAACTGCGGCAGTCAGAACCAGGAAACACACCACAGAGAGTGTGGGAAAAATAAACAAAATCCCTGAGAGGTACCAGGAATTTGTATCCGAAGGAAAAGTGACCCCATACCGCTTGAGTGAGGCAAGTAAAACAATAGTCATACTCAAGGATACAGGGGCCACCCAATCCCTTCTGCTGGGAAAAAGAAAGTGCAGTGAATGCGAGACCGTTAGTGAATGGTATCGGAAGACAGTATATGTCCATACCCTTATATCCGGTGTACTTGGAGTGTGACCCAGTTTCATGACCCTTTACCATGGGGATTGTACCTAGTTTACCGGGTGATGGGTCGAACTGCTCCTGGGTAATAAACTGACAGGGGAAAAGGTGGCAGCTTCCCCAGTAGTTCCAGAGAGACCAAAAGAGGTCTGGGAGACAGAGTAGTTACAGGAGAAGGTCCCTGACATTCTCCCTGATTGTCTGGTGACTCGGTCCATGGCCAAACAATCCCCTGAACTGACACTACAGACGGATTACCCTACATTCTGGTTGTCTGAAACCTTCTTTGGGAAGTTAGAGGAGACAAAGAATGTATTAAACAGTTCTTCCTTATTTGAGGGTCAACAACACGACCCAGTGTTAAAAAATAGCACAGACTGTCCAAACCAAAACTGAAGCAGAGGGAGTTGCAGACTGTTACTATTTAAAGAATGAGGTGCTGATGAGGAAGTGGAGATCTCCTCACAGAGCAGAGGATGAAGAGTGGACAGTGGTTCACCAGATAGTGGTGCCACTGAGGTCCCTTAAAGAAATGTTAAGAATGACCCACGATCTGCTAATGGATGGACATTTCTGTGTATGAAAAATCAAAGCCCGCAGAAGACAGTATTTTGACTGGCCACAACTTCACAAAGATGTGGTGGCGTTTTGTAAAACTAGTCACATGTGCTAAGTTGTGGGGAAGCCCCAACCTGCAATAAAGCCTGCACCCTAATTCACATAACAGCTTTTGGGGACCCCTTCAGCAGAGTGCTGGTGGATTGTGGGCTCACCTGCTGAAAACAAAACGGGATACCAGTATCTTCTCACCATTATGGATGTGGTGACCCGATTCCCAGAGGCCATTCGCCTGAAGAACTATACCTGCCAAGGCTGTGGTGAAGGGGCTAACCCAATTCTTTACCCGATATGGGCTGCCTGCTGAGATCCAGTCGGATCAGGACACACATTTTATGTCCATTTTTTTTATAAGGTAATCTGTAGCACCGCAGCCTCACAGCTCCAGCGACCCGGGTTGGATTATGTGTACTGTTTGTGCAGAGTTTGCAAGTTCTCCCTGTGACCGCGTGGGTTTTCACCAGGTGATCCAGTTTCCTCCCACAGCCAAAGACTTGCAGGCTGATAGGTAAATTGGCCATTATAAATTGCACCTAGTATAGGTTGGTGGGAGGGGAGTTGAGGGATGGTGGGGATGTGGTAGGAATATGTGATTCATGTAGGATTAGTATAAATGGGTGGTTGATGGTCGGCACAGACTCGGTGGGCCGAAGGGCCTGTTTCAGTGCTGTATCTCTAAATAAATAAAATAAGTAAATAGATAAAGTCCTCAGCCGACCATCCGTAGTCACAAGGAGCTTTGGAGCGGTACGATCAGACCCTAAAGACAATGATCAGGCCATACTGCTATGAGCAACCCCATGACTGGGTCAAAGGGCTGGGATTTCTCCTGTTGGTTTCCAGGGACTTATCCAATGATTCCACTGGCTTTAGTCTCTTTGAATTAGTTTATTGACACGAGGTGAGAGGTTCCCTTAAAATAATCAAGGAGAGGTTTTTGGGACACAGGGATGAGTCATCCATGTTAGACTGCATTTCTATGCTGTGGGAGCACCTAAAGACCTCCCAGGCAGCTATGAAAAGGTAAGGAGACAGAAATGCCAAGGCTAAAACATTTCAGGACAGATACCATGTATTGTTACTATTCCCACTGCAGGGTGAACCCCTGAAATCCCGGTTCAGTGGTCCATATCGAGTGGCAAAAGGAATAGTCAGGTACATTATTTAATTGACACTCCAGACCAAAGGCAAAAAGCAAAGGCTGTGGAGGGAAAAGCCAAGTACAGATCTGTCAGGCAGTCAGGAGGGAAGGATTGGGAAGGGCGGTGAGGACAGGTTAGAGGAGGGCCAGGAGGATTCCAACTGGAACCCCCTACTCTCCGAATAGCCAACCCTGAAATGTGGGATCCATCAGACCCTACGCTCTCCTCCTTAAATGCAGGTCAAAGAGGCAGCCTAAAAAGGCTGCTAACAGCATTTACAGAAACGTGCAAGGACAAGGAAAGGTCCCAAAAAGGCATGTCAATGGTGAGGGAGATGCCTCACCTAGTCGAACTGCCGCTGCAGAGTGCAGCGAAAGCTGGACAAAGCCCTGCGAGCAGTAATGTCCCAGAGGACATAGGGTAGATAAAAAAATGATTCTTCCCATAGTAAAGGGAAAAGTGAAGGGAACGTACCCTAAAGTAAACAGCACTTGGGTACCTCACCAGAAAGCTAAAAGTAAGGTCATTGTGGATCTACCCACTGAAGAACCCAATGATCAGATCCCAAACCCAAAGCTAATCAAACACAACAATTTCAAAGGCAAACTCAGCAAGAACAAAGGCCCAGAGGAAATCTCAGACACCTCACTGGGTCTAAAGAAAACAATTAATTACACACTGTCTGTTTAGGGAGAAAGATTGTTAAGGTGCAGGAACCTGAGTAGTTAAAACTTCATTAGAGGAGAGAAAAGGTAAACAATGCAATCGTTGATGCATTGCCCAGCGTCGAACCCGACACATAACCATCCCAGACAATACGCCAAAAAAGTTAAATCATTACAGCTGTAACAGACAATGTCAGCTGCAATAATTCTAAGATTAATGTGTGAATTTGAGAAGTGATTATTGAGAATGCATGTGTATTTCTTTCTTTTTCTTCCCACAGTTCTGAAATGAAATGTTCCCGTTATCACGTTTCTTTCCATATGCTGCGCCGGTGTGAAGATAACACAACATGCCAAATGAGGAATTTTAATTCATCGATTGGAAACTTACACTAACCTTTTAATAGAAAAAATCCTACAGTTAACCTTGAAAAAACTGGCAGCCAAGATGGCCACCGTAATTGGCATCTGAAACACATTTTCACATTCTAAGGCCGACAACAGGAGACACATGTATGATGAGCCTGGACCAATATCATTGGCTTGCTCTAGTGATTGAATTATCTAAGATTACATTCATTAACACGGCATGCAAGACTACCATGACACATTGACTTTGAAAGAGCAAACTCCTCCAAGTATAAATACTGGTATCCTGAGCCCTGGGGAGATAGAAGTTTCTAACCTTGAATCTCATTAGAAGGGTCCAGAGAATACACTGAGGCAGTCATGAGACCTTCGGTCCATCTCTGTGAAAGCTGGGAGTTTCCCCTGGACAAAGACAGACAAGCCATTGATTCAAACTGTGCAGAAGCAGAAGGGCTGTGACCCCTCTCTCTCTCTCTCTCTCCATCTCTCTCTCCACCTAACATCACAAGTTTGAAAACCACATGTGACTGCGGGCCCCTCAAGCCTACGTATTGCTGCAGACAGAGTAACCAGGGGAAGAAAGCCTCAAAGATAACCCTGAGCAATGTGGACAGCCACATACTGCACTTCGACAAGCAAAAGACTTCAAGAATATAACTTCAGCTGGAAGACCACGGAATCGCCCAACATCACAGAATGAGTTTTTTGAAATTTATTCTGGACTCAAATCCAATCACAAATTTACTTCTCACTCTGTAATCTATTTGAGTGTGTGTGATTCTCGTGTGAGTGTGTACGTAACTGTGTGTTCCGTTTTTTTATGATTTTATTCAGATCGGATTTCTCTTGCTAAGTTTAATAAACTCACCTCTTTCATGTTTAAACTCAAGAGAAGCTGTCCAATCGGTTTCTTCACCATCATACCAAAGGTAAGATGTAGAACACTCACTGAGACGTTAAGCATATTCACTGTTTATAAAGGACAAACACTGTTGCACTCAAATAAAGAAGAACCACTCTGACCCCTCCTCACATGGCCATAACAATTGGCCGGGCTGGGGATGGAGAGAATATGGGGATGAACTGAGCTCAGCATTAAATAGATACCAGAGGTTGTAGATTTCCTGGTTCAGCCTGAGACAATGGACAGCGAGGGGGATGCATATCATGGACAGGGAATGGAGTTGTGACAGAAACGGAAGATAATGGTTTCAGTCTTCTCACGATTTAAATGACAAGAACACTAAATCAGTGAAATATGGTTTATGAATCTAATAGTTGGATACAGAGATTTACCAGGGACACCAATAGTAGCGAGGATGGGATAGTAAATACATTGAATCATCTTCAGAGCATAATAGATCCGCCATTCTAATGTTATCCAATAATAATCTGCAGTAAGACTTTCAAACCAATAGGATAAACTCCTGTCCATTGTTGCAATATTCCCATCTATTGTTCAGATTCTTATCTCTCCTCTCCCGCTCTCTGCAGCCCACAGATCCCTTTTAGTGCCGGAGCTGATGGTCCCGCTAATACTATCGGAAAACACATTGAAAGGAGTCCTGTATTAATAGAAGAGGGAAACCCTCCACTGACATCATTAGGGTCCATGGAGACTGACATTAATTACAGTCACTGAACAAACTGGTTCAGTTAACACCTTTCAATTCGACACTTTTTGTACCACTATAAAGTAGAACATTTATCCAGTCTGCATGGGATTTGTGAGGGTTACTGAGGGAAGGAATGGTGGAAATGACAGAAGCACTGGACAGAATCTTTCAGTCCTCCTTGGATATGGGAGTGACGCCTGAGGTCTGGAGGATTGTCAATGTTACACCCTGTTTAAAACGGAGAGGTTGGGTAAACCCAGTAACTATCAGTCTAATGTTGGTGGTTGGAAACTTCTAGAGGTCATAACCCAACACAAAAATATATCTTGCTTGTAAAACACGGGATAATAAATGACAAGCAGCACGGAAAGGTTAATGAAATATCATTCCTGATAATCTTAATCAAGTTCGTTGAGGATGTAACTGTGATTGTTTCATGTAATATAATCATAGAAAGTTTAAGATACAGAAAGAGGCCGCTTGGCCCATTGTGTCTGCACCGGCCGAAAAATGATCCACCATTTCTAATCCCATCTTCCAGCATTTGATCCACAGCCCTGCAGATAATGACAGTTGAGGTGAACATCCAGTTTCCTTTTCACTGAGTGGAGGGATTCTGCTTCAACTATCCTTTCAGGCAGTAATTTCTAGACTCTCACTGAAAACAGCGGACGCAGTACTGAACCCTGTGGAATGCCACTGTAAACAGTCCTCAGGACAGTAAAATATCCGTCATCAACTACCATTTAATAAAAACAAGACATGCTGGAAATACTCAGCAGGTTTGGCAGCATCTGTGGAGAGAGAAGCAGAGTTAACGTTCCAGGTCAGTGACCCTTCATCATTGACCTGAAACGTTAACTCTGCTTCTCCCTCCACAGATGCTGCCAGACCTGCCGAGTATTTCCAGCATTTCGTGTTTTACTTCAGATTTCCAGCATCCGCAGTATTTTGCTTTTATTATAACAATTACCCTTTGTTTCCTGCCACTGAGCACATTTTGTATTTTTGGGTGAACAAGTTTCTCCTCAACTCCCTGCTAATCCTTCTACCAAACACTTTCAGTCACTGCCCCCTAGTCACTGATCTCTCTGCTAAGGTGAATAGACTCTTCACCTCCACTCTATTCAGGCCCCACAAAATTATGTCCCTTTCAATCAGATCTCCCTTCAGCCTTCTCTGTTCCAAGTAGAACAACCCCAGCCTATCTAATCTTTCTTCATAGCTGCATTTTTCCAGTCCTGGCAAACATCCTTGTAAATCTCCTCTGTACCCTCTCTAGTGCAATTCCATCCTTTGTGTAATTAGGTGATCAGAACTGCAGAGTACTCAGGTTGTGGCCCAACCAATGATTTATACAGTTCCAGCATAACCTCACTGCTCTTGTATTCTATCCCTCAGCTAATAAAGGAAAGGATTCCATATGCCTTCTTAACCACCTTATCGACCTGACCTGCTACATTCAGGACATCAGTGGACATTGACTCCAAGGTCCCTCACTTCCTCTACACTTCTCAGTATTTTCCGATTGATTGTCTATCCCTTTGCCTTGTTTGACCTCCTCAATTGCATCGTCTCATACTTAACCAGGCTGAATTCCATTTGACACTTTTTTTTTTAGATTAGAGATACAGCACTGAAACAGGCCCTTCGGCCCACCGAGTCTGTGCCGACCATCAACCACCCATTTATACTAATCCTACACTAATCCCATATTCCTACCAAACATCCCCACCTGTCCCTATATTTCCCTACCACCTACCTATACTAGTGACAATTAATAATGGCCAATTTACCTACCAACCTGCAAGTCTTTTGGCTTGTGGAAGGAAACCGGAGCACCCGGAGAAAACCCACGCAGACACAGGGAGAACTTGCAAACTCCACACAGGCAGTACCCAGAATCGAACCCAGGTCCCTGGAGCTGTGAGGCTGCAGTGCTAACCACTGCACCACTGTGCCGCCCCATCAATATTTTCTGCCATCAATATTTTCCTGCAGCCTGGCTATCCTCCTCACTACCTACCGCACAGCCAATCTGTGTTCCACCTGCACACATCTTGATCATGCCCCCTACATGTATGTTCAAATCGTTAATATATACTACTAAAAGCTGTGGACCCATTACTGAGCCCTGTGGAATGCCACTGGAAACAGACCTCAAGTCAGTAAAACGCCCGTCAACAATCACCCTTTGTTTCCTGCTACTGAGCCAATTTTGTATCCAGTTTTCTGCATTTCCCTGGATTCCATGGGACTGTATTTGTTTTACCTAGTATGCCACATGGGACCTTGTCAAAAGCCTTGCCAAAATCCACGGAGACCATATCATCTGCACTACCCTCATCTATCATCCTTGCGACTTCGTCGAAAAATTCAATCAAGTTAGTCAACAATATCTTCCCTTAACAAATCCATGCTGACTGTCCTTGATTGACCTGAGCCTTTCTAAGTGACAGTTCATCCTGCCTCTCAAAATACATTGCGATAATTTGCCCACGACTGAGGTTACACTGAATGGCCTGCAATTATTCGGTCTATCCTTTGCTCCCGTTTTAAAGAGGTACAATGTTAACAGTTCACCAATCCTCTGGCACTACACCTGTATCCAGTGAGGACTGGAAAATGATGGTCAGACCCTCTGCCATTTCCTCTCTCACCTCTTTTGACAGCCTGGAATACATTTCATCTGGCCCTGGTGATTTATCAACTTTCAAAGATGCTAATCCCATTAATACTTCCTCTCTCCCTATGTATATCACATCCAATAATTCACACTCCTCCTCCTTAACCACAGTATCTGCATCGTCCCCTCTTCTGTTCAGACAGATACAAAGTATTCATTAAGAACCATAGCAACATCTTTCGCCCCTACTCATGTATATCCACTTATGTATATAGATTTTCAAACGGCCTGTGATCAACTGACATTTCATAGACTTGTTATGACATGGATTAATGTGACAGTGATAGTGTGGATATGACACTGACTCAGGGACAGAAAGCAGAGAGAAGTGGTGAACAGTCATTGTTCAGACTGGATGTGGAGGGGAGTATACAGTGCTGTTTCTCATGGTTGGATTCACTCAGCGTGATATCAAGAAACGATTGAAGGCACGGGATACTGTAAAGGCTATGGGCCCTGACAATATTCCGGAAATAGTACTGAATACCTGTGCTCCAGAACTTCCGTTCCCCCATCAAACTGTTCAAGTACAGCTGCAACATTGGCATCTACCCGTCAATGTGAAAAATTGCCCAGCTATGTCCTGTACACAAAAAGCAGGACGAGTCCAACCCGGCCAATTGCCGCCCCATCAGCCGATTCTCAATCATCAGTAAAGTGATGGAAGGTGTCATCGACAATGCTATCAAACAGCACTTGCTTAGCAATAACCTGCTTAGTGACGCTCAGTTTGGGTTCGGCCAGGGTCACACAGCTCCTGACCTCATTACAGCCTTGGTGCAAACATGGACAAAGGAGCTGAATTCAATAGGTGAGGTATGAGTGACTGCCTTGACATCAAGACAGCATTTGACTGAGTATGGCATCAAGGAGCCAGAGCAAAAATGGAGTCAGTGGGTATCAGCGGGAAAACTCTCTGCTGGTTGGAGTCATACCTAGCGCAAAGGACGATGGTTGTGGTTGTTGCAGGTCAATCATCTCAACTCCAGGACATCACTGCAGGAGTTCCTCAGGGTAGTGTCCGAGACCCAACCATCTTCAGCTGCTTCATCAATGACCTTCCTTCAATCACAAGATTAGAAGTGGGGATGTTGGCTGATGATTGCACAATTTTCAGCACCATTCGTTCCTCCTCAAATACAGAAGCAGTCCGTGTAGAAATGCAGCAAGACCTGGACAATATCAAGGCTTGGGCTGATAATTGGCAAGTATCATTCGTACTGCCATAGTGCCAGGCAATGACCATCACCGACAACAGAGAATATAATCATCTCCCTTGACATTCAATGACATTACCATAGCTGAATCCACCACTATCAACATCCTAGGGGCTACCATTGACCAGAAACTGAACAGGAGTAGCCATATAAATACCATGGCTAAAAGAGCAGGTCATAGGCGAGGAATGCTGAGGCGATTAACTCACCTCCTGACTCCCCAAAGCCAGTCCACCATCTATAAGGCACAAGCCAGGAGTGTGATGGAATACTCTCCGCTTGTCTGGATGGGTGCAGCTCCAAGAACACTCAAGAAGCTCGACACCATCCAGTACAAAGCAGCCCGCTTGATTGGCACCCCATCCACAACATTCACTCCCTCCATCACCGACGCACAGTGGCAGCAGTGTGTACCATCTACAAGATGCACTGCAGCAACACACCAAGGCTCCTTAGACAGCACCTTCCAAACACACAACCTCTACCATAAAGAAGGGCAAGGGCAGCAGATGTATGGAAACATCACCACCTGCAAGTTCCCCTCCAAGCCACACACCATGCTGATTTGACACTATCTTGCCGTTCCTTCACTGTCGCCGGGTCAAAATACTGGAACTTCCTTCCTAACAGCACTGTGGGTGTACCTACCCCACATGGACTGCAGTGGTTCAAGAAGGCAGCTCATCACCACCTTCGCATGGGTAATTAGGGATGGGCAATAAATGCTGGCCTGGCCAGCGGTGTCCACAACCCATGAATGAAATTTTAAATATGCCAGAGAACTGAAGGGCTGTAAATGTTACACCCTGTTTAAAGAAGGGGAGGTTGGATAAGCCTTGTAACTATCAGCCTAATGTTGATTATTGGAAAATTCTGGAGGCGATAACCCAGCACAAAAATATTTCTTACTTGTAAAATCATGTCTTAATAAATAACAAGCAGTACGGATAGCTTCATGGAAAATCATTTCTGATAATCTTGATAGTTTGTTGACAGAATTGTGAGTGTTAGCGAGGATAGCGTGTTTCGTGTTATAGAATCATAGAATCGTAGAAAATTTAAGGCACAGAAAGAGGTAACTTGGCCCATCGTGGCTGTGCCAGCTGAAAAGTTATCCAACTATTCTTATCGCACCTTCCATCATTTGATCCGTAGCCCTGCAGATTATGACACTTGATGTGCACATCCAGACTCCTTTTGAATGAGTAGAGGGTTTCTGCCTCAACCATCCTTTCATGAAGTGAGTTACAGACCCTCACTAAAAGCAGGGCACACAGTGCAAAGCCCTCTGGAACACGACTGGTAACAGTCCTCCAGTCAATACCCGTCAACAATTACCCTTTGCTTCCTGTCATCGAGGCAATTTTGTATTTCTGGATGAACATGCTTTTCCTCAACTCCCTTCTGATATTTCTGCCAATCACTTTAAATCTATGTCCCCTAGTCACTGACCTTTTCGCTGCGGTGAATAGACCCTTCACCTCCACTCAATGCAGGCCCCACAAACTGTTGTTCATTTCTATCAGATCTCCCCTCAAGCCTTCTCTGTTCCATGAAGAACAGCCCCAGCCTATCCAATCTTTCCTCATAGCTGCATTTTTCCAGTCCTGGCAACATCCTCGTAAATCTCCTCTGTACCCTCTCAAGTGCAATTGCCTCCTTTCTGTAATGTGGTTACTAGAACTGCACAACGTATTCAAGTTGTGGCCTAACCAATGATTTATACAGTTCCAGCTCTTGCATTCTATACCTAGGCTAAAAAGGGAAATGATTCCATATGCCTTCTTAACTGCCTTATTGACCTGTCCTGCTATCTTCAGGGATCTGTGGGCATTCACTCCAAAGTCCCGTACTTCCTCTACACTTCTCAGTATTGTCCTACTAATCGTGTATTCCTTTGCTTGTGTGAGCTCCCCAATAGCATCACCTCACACTTATCCAGGTCGATTCCCATTTTTCTGCCCATCTGACCAGACCGTCAATATCTTCCTGCAGCCTACAGCTATCCTTCTCGCTATCCACCGCAAGGCCAATCTTTGTGTCGTCTGCAAAAGTCTTGATCATACCCCCTAAATGTACGTCTAAATCTTTAAATTGGACCACAGAAAGCATGGGACACATTACTGAGCCCTGTGGAATGACAATGGGGACAGTCCTCCAGTCGCAAAAATACTTGTCAATAATTATCCTTTGTTTCCTGCCACTGAGCCAATTTTGTATCCGCCTTGCTGCATTTCTCTGGATGCCATGGGATTTTATTTTTTGAATCAGTCTATCATGTGGGACCTTGTCAACAGCCTTGCTAAAATCCATGTAGACAACATCAACTGCACTACCCTCATCTATATTCCTTGTAACAGCTTCAAAAAATTCGATCAATTTGGTCAAACAAGAGAGTCACTTAACAAATCCATGCTGACTATCCTTGATAAACCTGTGCCTCTATAAGTGACAGTTTATCCCGTCTCTCAGAATAGATTCCAATAATTTGCCCACTACTGAGGTTAGACTGACTGGCCTGTCATTATTCAGACAATCCATCGCTGCATTTTTAAACAGAGGTACAACGTTAGCAATTCTCCAATACTCCGGCACTACAACTGTATCTAGTGAGATTGGGAAATGATGGTGGGCAGACCCTCTGCTATTGCCTCTCTTGCTTCTTTGAACATTTCATCCGGCTCTGGTGATGTTTCAACTTTCAAGGATGCTAATCCCATTAATACGTCCTCTCTCCCTATGTTTATTATATCCAATAATTCACACTCTTCCTCCTTAACGACAATATCTAAATCCCCCCCTCTTTTCTGAAGACATACGCAAAGTGTTCAATAAGAACCATACCAATATCTTCCACCCTTATACAAAGGTTATCGTTCTGATCTGTTATGGGTCCTACTCTCCCCTTAGTTATCCTCTTCCTCTTAATGTATTGAGAAAACATCTTTGGGTTCACCTTGATTTTGCTTGCCAATATTCTTTCATACCCTCACTTTCCTTTCCTCACTTCCTTTTTGATTTGACCCCTCCACTTTCTATGCTCCTCTCAGCTTTCTGCAGTATTAAGTTCTCAGTGTCGGACAGAAGCTTTCCTTTTCTGCGTTATCCTACCCTTTCGGCTCCTTGACATCCATGGGACTCCAGATTTGGCCGCCTCACCCTTTTTCTTTGTGGGAACATGTTTATCCTGAACCTCTGGAATCTCCCCTTTGAATGCCTCTCACTGCTCTGAGACTGAACTGCCTTCAAACAGCTGTTTCCAGTCCACTTTCGCTCCTCAGTTTAGTAATATTCGCCTTTCCCCATTGAGAACGCTAACTCCTGATGTATCTCTTGTCCTGTTCCATAATTAAGTTAAAACTAACTGAATTATGATCACTCCCACCAAAATGCTCTTCCCTGCCACTCCTTCCACCTGCCCATCTTCATTTCCAAAAACAATGTCTAAAACTGCACCCTCTGTTGTTGGACTTGCTGCATCCTGGCCAAAAACGTTCTCCTGAATGCACCTCAAGATTTCTGTTCCATTAGTTCTTTTCATACTAAAATTATCCCAGTTAATATTGGGGTAATTAAAATACCCTACTATTACTGCCCTATTGTTCTTGCACTTCTCAGAGACTTGCCTACATATCTGCTCTTCTATCTCCCTCGGACTGTTTGGCTGACGGGATCACACTAACAGCAATGAGATTGCCCCTTTTTGGTTCCTCAGCTCAATCCATCTCGCCTCACTTGATGAACCTTCCAACATATCATCCCTCCTCACAGCTGCAATAGATTCCTTGACCAAAATTGCCATTCCCCTCATTTCTTAACCGTCTCCCTATTGCGTCTGAAAACCCTGTAACCAGGAACGTTGAGCTGCCATTCCTGTCCCTCCTGAAGCCATGTTTCTGTAATAGCTATGATATCATACTGCCACATGTCTATCTTTGCCCTCAGCTCATCTGCTTTATTTGCTGCACTCCTTACATTGAAATGGATACCCCTGAGCACTGCCAAACCTTTTTTTATTTTCTCACCCTCATTTCCTCTGTCTTCCAGACTCATCCATTAATTTTCCACCTTCCATTTTCATTTCTGATTTTGTCCCAGCTGAGTCTATCCTCAGGTCCTCATCCCCACTGGTAAACTAGTTTAAACCCTTCCAACAGTACTAGCAGTGTGGCCATTAAAGAGACGGGGATATCACAGGGGCAGGAATGGATGTTGGATGTCACGGGGTTTAGATGTTTGAAAAGGAATAGGGAACGGAGGTAAAAGAGGTGGGGGAGTGGCATTGCTAATCAGGGATAGTATCACAGTTGCAGAAAGGGAGGTCGTCGAGGAGGGTGTGTCTACTGAGTCATGGTTGGAAGTCAGAAACAGGAAAGGAGCAGTCACTTTGTTGGGAGTTTTCTGTAGATCCCCCAGTAGCAACAGAGACACGGAGAAACAGATTGGGAGGCAGATTTTGGAAAGGTGCAGAAGTAACAGGGTTTTGTCATGGGTGACTTCAACTTCCCTAATATTGATTGGAACCTCCTTTGTGCAAATAGTTTGGATGGATCAGTTTTTGTCAGGTGTGTCCAGGAAGGTTTCCTGACTCAATATGTAGATAGGCCGACTAGAGGGGAGACTATGTTGGACTTGGTGCTTGGCAATGAACCAGGCCAGGTGGCAGATCTCTCGGTGGGAGAGCATTTCGGTGATAGTGATCACAACTCCCTGACCATCGTCATGGAGAGGGACAGGAGCAGACGGGATGGGAAAATATATAATTGGGGGAAGGGAAATTACAAGGCTATTAGGCAGTAACTGGGGAGCATAAACTGGGAAAAGATGTTTTCAGGCAAATGCACAACAGAAATGTGGAGGTTGTTTAGGGAGCACTTGCTGCGACTGCTGGATAGGTTTGGCCCGATGAGGCAGGGAAGGGATGGTAGGGTGAAGAAACCTTGGATGATAAGTGATGTGGAACAGCTAGTCAGGCGGAAGAAGGAAGCTTACTTAAGGTTGAGGAAGCAAGGATCAGACAGGGCTCTAGAGGGTTGCAAGGTAGGCAGGAAGGAACTGAAGAATGGACTTAGGAGAGCTAGAAGGGGACATGAAAAAGTCCTGGCGGGTAGGATTAAGGAAACTCCCAAGGTGTTCTACATTTATGTGAGGAACAGGAGGATGGCCAGAGTGAGGGTAGGGCCGATCAGGGATTGTGGAGGGAACTTGTGCCTGGAGTCGGAGGAGGTAGGGGAGGTCCTAAATGAATACTTTGCTTCAGTATTCACTCGTGAGCGGAAGCTGGTCGTTTGTGAGGACAGCGTGGAACAGGCTGATATGCTAGAACAGGTTGAGGTTAAGAGGGAGGATGTACTGGAAATTCTGAATGATATGAGGACAGATAAGTCCCCGGGGCCAGACGGGATATACCCAAGGATATTACGGGAAGCGAGGGAAGAGATTGCGCGCCTTTGGCGATGATCTTTGCGTCCTCAGTGTCCACTGGAGTAGTACCGGATGATTGGAGGGTGGCAACTGCTGTTCCCTTGTTCAAGAAAGGGAATAGGGATAACCCTGGGAATTTTAGACCAGTCAGTCTTCCGTCGGTAGTGGACACATTATTGGAGAGGATTCTGAGAGACAGGATTTATTATTATTTGGAAAAGCATGGTTAGATTGGAGACAGTCAGCATGGATTTGTAAGGGGCAGGCCATGCCTCACGAGCCTTATTGAATTCTTTGAAGATGTGACAAAACACAGTGACGAAGGAGGAGCAGTGGATGTGGCGTATATGGATTTTAGCAAGGCGTTTGATAAGTTTCCCCATGGTAGGCTCATTCAGTAAGTGAGGAGGCATGGGATACAGGGGAAGTTGGCTGTCTGGATACAAAATTGGCTGGCCCATAGAAGACAGAGGGTGGTAGTATTCAGCATGGAGCTCGGTGACCAGTTGTCTTCCACAGGGATCTGTTCTGGGACCTCTGCCATTTGTGATTTTTATAAATGACTTGGATGAAGAAGTGGAAGGCTGGGTTAGCAAGTTTGCCGATGACACGAAGGTTGCTGGAGTTGTGGATAGTGTGGAAGGTTGTTGCAGGTTGCAACGGGCCATTGACAGGATGCAGAGCTGGGCTGAGAAGTGGCAGATGGAGTTCAACCTGGAAAAGTGTGAAGTGATTCATTTTGGAAGGTCGAATTTGAATGCAGAATACAAGCTTAAAGACAGGATTCTTGGTAGTGTGGAGGAACAGGGGGATCTTGGGGTCCATGTCCATAGATCGCTCAAAGTTGCCACCCAAGTTGATAGGTTTGTTATGAAGGCGCATGGTGTCTTGGCTTTCATTAACAGGGGATTGAATTTAAGAGCTGCGAGGTGATGCTGCAGCTCTATAAGGCCCTGGTTCGACCACACTTGGAATATTGTGTTCAGTTCTGATTGCCTCATTATAGGAAGGATGTGGAAGCTTTAGAGAGGATGCAGAGGAGATTTACCAGGATGCTGCCTGGACTGGAGGGTATGTCTTACGAAGATAGATTGAGGGAGCTCGGGCTTTTCTCATTGGAGCGAAGAAGGATGAGAGGTGACTTGATAGAGGGGTACAAGATGATGAGAGGCATAGATAGAGTGGGTAGCCAGAGACTTTTTCCCAGGGTGGAAAGGGCTATCACCAGGGGCATAAGTTTAAGGTGATTGGAGGAAGGTTTCGGGGAGATGTCAGAGGTAGGTTCTTTACACAGAGAGTGGTGGGTGCGTGTTATGCGTTGCCAGCGGTGGTAGTAGAAGCAGATACATTAGGGACATTTAAGCGACTCTTGGATAGGTACATGAATGATAGTAGTTTGAAGGGTAGGTAGTTAGTTTGAACTTAGAGTAGGTTAAGTTTTGGCACAACATCGAGGGCCGAAGAGCCTATACTGTGCTGTACTGTTCTGTGTTCTATTTTCTAAAACGTTCCGCAAGGAATCCAGTCCTGGCTCTGTTCACGTGCAACCCGTTCGGCCTGTAAAAGTCCCATCTCCCCCAGAGCAGGTCCCAGTTTACCAGGCATATGAATCCCTCCCTCCTGCAGCAACTTTCCAGCCAGGTATTCATCTGCCTTATCTTTCTATTTCTATACCAAGTTGCACCTGGCACTGCGAGTAATCTGGAGAATTCCACTTTTTGACTATGTTTGAGGTCCTGCTTGCTAATTTCTTCCCCACCTCCCTATATTTTGACTGCAAGATCACATCCCTCTTTCTATTATGTCATTGGTTCCCATGTGGTCCACGACGTCTGGCTGTTCCCCTCCTGCTTCAAGATGTTCTGCCGTTGCTGACTGCGGTCCTTGACCCTGGTACCAGGGAGGCAACACACCATCCTGTATTCACGTCTGTGGCCACAGAAACGTCTGTCTGTTCCCCTGACTATTGACTCACCTATCACTATGGCTCTTCCATTCATCCCTGTATACCACTCTGCAGCTGAGCCACCCGTGGCGCCATGGACTTGGCTCTGGCTGTACTCCCGAGGTGAAGCATCACTTTCCTCAGCATTCGGAACTGAATACCTGTTAGAGAGTGAGATGGACTCAGGGGTCTCCTGCACTACCTGACTGGTTCTTTTTTACTGCCTGCTGATCACCCATTCCCTCTCTCCCTGCATAATCTAAATCTGTGGGGTGACCACATCTAGAACCATGCTGAAGCTGAACAAACTGGTCTATGAGAAGGAAGAATATGTAGGGTTATGGGAAAAAGGCAGAGGATGGGATTAGGTGAATTGCTTATTCGGAAAGCCACAGCAGACACGATGGGCTGATTAGCTCCTCTTTGCTGTAATAATTCTGATTGTTTTATTGCAGGAGGATGCCCACGGGGACGCTGTGATGGGGCGTCTCAGATGGGTGTAATGGTGGAGAATGGGGGATCCATGGTGGGAAAGGGAAGTCGTCCTATGGGAACCGGTATCTTAGCAAGGACTCTCCGACAGCCTATCCGGGTGGAAGGCATCCAGGAAATATCCTCCCTGCATCCTTCTCCTCCTCCTCCTGAGGTAGCCTCCGGATTTCTGATGCCAATGCCTGTGACCTCATGATGCTGTTGATATGAAGGGTGCAGCAGAACACCATGAACTTGGACACCTGCTCCAGTGAGTACTGGAGGGCTCCCCCCGAACGGTTCAGACATCAGAAACATTGCTTCATCACACCGATGGTCTGTTCCACCATGTTCCTGGTGACTCCATTGCTCACGTTATACACAAGTTAATTGTGTGAGGATGGTTGACGGTCGGAGGTGGTTTGGGGATGTAGAAACATGAGCGGTGTCCAGAGGGGGATTGTCTTTGTTGCGATTAGCCACATTATTGTTTTCCATGGAGCCCTGAAGTGTTGGGACCGGCTGACTGCTTCAGAATGAAGGTCTGGTGGCTGCTGACAGGATAGTGGACATTCACCAACATGGTGTACTGGGCATGCTCACACACCAACTGTACATTAATGGAGTGAGAGTTCTTCCAGTTCCTGTACCTCTCCCCGTTGACATTGGGGCCCCGCAGAGCCACGGACACCATCAGAAATCCTGCTATCCTGACAAAGCCTAGGGATCTCTCATCCTGCTTCTCCCTGCTGAGGGAGTAAATGATGACATCGATGGTCACCCTCACCTCCCAGAATTATCAATGGACAACAGACAGGCCTAGTAACTACTAGTCAGTTCGTGTAACATCAGTGGCAGGTAAGGTTGTAGAAATAATAATCAGGGAATAAGGACAACACACACTTGGAGAGGTTTGAATTAATTAAGGATTGTCAGCACGGATTTCCAAAAGGCAGATTATGCTTAATGAACTAATGGAATTAATTTCGATCATCAGAGAAGGTTGATGATGGGAATGTGGTGGATGTTGTCTACCTGGATGTTATGAAATTATTTGATGAAGAACCAAACAAAAGCTTGATTAACAAAATTGAAGTTCAGGGAATAGCATCCAATTGGATCAAAAATTGTCCAAAGGACAGCAAAAAGAGAAATGTGTGAAATGGTTGTTTTTCAGACTGGAGGATGGTCGACAGTGATGTTCCCCAAGGATCAGTGCTCGAAACGCTGATCTTTTTTTCCTTGATATATATAAATGACTTGTACCTTGGAATGCAGAGTAGAGTTTCAAAATTTTCCAATGATACCAATCTTGTAGGTGTGGTAAACAGGGGGGATGATACAAACCTTCTGCAACAGGACATTGATAGGCTGGTAGAATGGTCAGAGAAGTGGCAGGTGGAATTTAATACAGAGGAGTGTGAGGTGATGTATTTCGTCAGAAGGAATAGGAAGGCAATATAGACTCAATGACACAGTTCTGAACGTTGTGCAGGAATAGAGGGACCTGGGCCTCCATATGCATTCGTCTTTGAAGGTACCAGGAAATATCAGGAGGGTGTTTAGCAAAGCATATCAGATCTTGGGCTTCATCATTAGAGGCAAAGATACAAAAGCAGGGAAGTTATGCTGAAACGTTATAAAGCTTTGGTAAGGCCCCACCTGGAGAACTTTGTCCAGTTCTGGTCACCACACGTTACGAAGGACGTGAAGGTCCCTGACAGGGTGCAGAGGAGATTTAACAGAATGGCTCCAGTGATGGCGGGGCTTTAGTTACAAGGTTTGAGAAAGGACGTTCGAGGACTCGTCTACTGAGGTAGTATGAGCCGAGGTTAGAAACAGGAGAGGTGAGGTCACCCTGTTGGGAGTCTTTTATAGACCTCCGAATAGTTCCAGAGATGTAGAGGAAAGGATAGCGAAGATGATTCTCCACAGGGGCGAGAGTAACAGGGTAGTTGTTATGGGGGACTTTAACTTTCCAAATATCGACTGGAAATGCTATAGTTCGAGTACTTTAGATGGGTCAGTTTTTGTCCAGTGTGTGCAGGAGGGTTTTCTGACACAGTATGTAGACAGGCCAACCAGGGGCGATGCCACATTGGATTTGGTACTGGGTAATGAACCTGGCCAGGTGTTAGATTTAGATGTAGGTGAGCACTTTGGTGATAGTGATCACAATTCGGTTAGGTTTGCCTTAGAGATGGGCAGAGACAGGTATATACCGCAGGGCAAAAATTATAGCTGGGGGAAAGGAAATTATGATGCGATTAGGCAAGATTTAGGATGCGAAGGATGGGGAATGAAACTGCAGGGGATGGGAACAATCGAAATGTGGAGCTTATTCAAGGAGCAGCTACTGCGTGTTCTTGATAAGCATGTACCTGTGAGGCAGGGAGGAAGTTGTCGAGTGAGGGAGCCGTGGTTTACTAAAGAAGTTGAAGCGCTTGTCAAGAGGAAGAAGAAGGCTTATGTTCGGATGAGACGTGAAGGCTCAGTTCGGGCACTTGAGAGTTACAAGCTAGCCAGGAAGGATCTAAGGGGAGAGCTAAGAAGAGCAAGGAGAGGACACGAGAAGTCATTGGCGGATAGGATCAGGGAAAACCCGAAGGCTTTCTTTAGGTATATCAGGAATAAAAGAATGACCAGAGTTAGATTAGGGCCAATCAAGGATAGTAGTGGGTAATTGTATGTGGAATCAGAGGAGATAGGGGAAGTGTTAAATGAACATTTTGCGTCAGTATTTACAGTAGAGAAAAAAAATGTTGTCGAGGAGAATACTGAGATTCAGGCTACTAGGCTAGATGGGATTGAGGTTCACAAGGAGGAGGTGTTATCAATTTTGGAAAGTGTGAAAATAAATAAGTCCCCTGGGCCAGATGGGATTTATCCAAGGATGCTCTGGGAAGCTAGGGAGGAGATTGCAGAGCCTTTGTCCTTGATCTTTATGTCGTCATTGTCGACAGGAATAGTGCCGGAAGATGGAGGATAGCAAATGTTGTCCCCTTGTTCAAGAAGGGGAGTAGAGACAGCCCTGGTAATTATAGACCTGTGAGCCTTACTTCGGTTGTGGGTAAAATGTTGGAAAAGGTTATAAGAGATAGGATTTACAATCATCTTGAAAAGAATAAGTTCATTAGCGCCAGTCAGCACGGTTTTGTGACGGGTAGGTCGTGCCTCACAAACCTTATTGAGTTTTTCGAGAAGGTGATCAAACAGGTGGATGAGGGTAAAGCAGTGGATGTGGTGTATATGGATTTCAGTAAGGCGTTTGATAAGGTTCCCCACGGTAGGCTATTGCAGAAAATACGGAAGTATGGGGTTGAAGGTGATTTAGAGCTTTGGATCAGAAATTGGCCAGCTGAAAGAAGACAGAGGGTGGTGGTTGATGGCAAATGTTCATCCTGGAGTTTAGTTACGAGTGGTGTACCGCAAGGATCTGTTTTGGGGCTACTGCTGTTTGTCATTTTTATAAATGACCTGGAAGAGGGTGTAGAAGGGTGGGTTAGTAATTTGCGGATGACACTAAGGTCGGTGGAGTTGTGGATAGTGCCGAAGGATGTTGTCGGGTACAGAGGGACATAGATAGGCTGCAGAGCTGGGCTGAGAGATGGAAAATGGAGTTTAATGCGGAAAAGTGCGTGGTGATTCACTTTGGAATGAGTAACAGGAATGCAGAGTACTGGGCTAATGGGAAGATTCTTGGTAGTGTAGATGAACAGAGAAATCTTGGTGTCCAGGTGCATAAATCCCTGAAGGTTGCTACCCAGGTTAATAGGGCTGTTAAGAAGGCATATGGTGTGTTAGCTTTTATTAGTAGGGGGATCGAGTTTCGGAGCCACGAGGTCATGCTGCAGCTGTACAAAACTCTGGTGAGACCGCACCTGGAGTATTGCGTGCAGTTCTGGTCACCGCATTATAGGAAGGATGTGGAAGCTATGGAAAGGGTGCAGAGGAGATTTACTAGGATGTTGCCTGGTATGGAGGGAAGGTCTTACGAGGAAAGGCTGAGGGACTTGAGGTTGTTTTCGTTGGAGAGAAGGAGGAGGAGAGGTGACTTAATAGAGACATATAAGATAATCAGAGGGTGAGATAGGGTGGATAGTGAGAGTCTTTTTCCTCGGATGGTGATGGCAAACAAGAGGGGACATAGCTTTAAGTTGAGAGGTGATAGATGCCGGACAGAAGTCAGAGGTAATTTCTTTACTCAGAGTAGTAGGGGCGTGGAACGCCCTGCCTGCAACAGCAGTAGACTCGCCAACTTTACGGGCATTTAAGTGGTCATTGGATAGACATATGGATGAAAATGGAATAGTGTAGGTCAGATGGTTTCACAGGTCGGCGCAACATCGAGGGCCGAATGGCCTGTACTTCGCTGTAATGTTCTAATTCTAATTCTAATGGTTAGTTTGGAGAAGATGGAGTTGGTCTCCCTGGAGTAAAGGAGACTGAGAGAGATTTGATAGAGGTGTACAAGATTATGTTAGGCTTAGATACGATTGACAAGGAAAAACTGTTCCCATTAACTGATGAAACACAGATTCACGGACACAGATGGAAGGCTTTGGGTAAGAGATGCAGGGGGAATATGAGCAAGAACGTTTTTACACAGTGGATGGTAATGAGCTGGAACTCACTGCCCATGAGGGTGGCCGAGACAATCAATGATTTCAGAAGGAATCTGGATGGACACCTGAAGGAAATGAACTTGCAGGGATACGGGGATTGAGTGGGGGATTGGGACTGACTGGATCGTTCCAGAGAGAGCTGGCATGGAGGGGCCGACTGGCCACCTTCTGTGTCGTAAATATCTCTATCACTCTCTGTGACTCTATGTTGGATATGTCTCCTGCTCCTGTCTGGAAAGATCCAGAAACATAGAAGTTCAATGAAACTGTGACCTTAACGGCCACTGACAGCTCTGTCCTCACCCTGGTGTATCATTGCCAGAGTAGATAAACAGAGAGAACGACTATAGGATCATCTGAATTAGGGGCAGAAGTAGGCCATTCAGCCCGTCAAGCCTGCTCCACCATCCAATAAGATCATGACTGATCTGTTTGCGTTTCGAATTCCACACCCCCATCTCCCCCCGATAAACTTGGATTCTCTTGCCTAACAAAAATCTATCTACCTCTGCGTTAAAAATATACAATGACCCCGCCCCCCTCCACCACCTTCTAAGGCAGAGATTTCCAAAATCACACAATCATCTGAGGAAAAGAAAATTCTCCTCATCTCTGTCTGAAAAGGGCGACCACTAATTTTCAAACAGTGCCTTTTCAAACAGTTACTTTTAAAAGGGAATTGAAGAAAAGACTTTCAGGCAAAAGAGTTGTAGGAATATGGGAATGGAGAGGGGAATGGGATGAATTGGAGGGGTGAGGCCATGGAGAGATTCAACCACAATAATGAGAATATTAAAATTAAGGTGCTGCCAGACCGGGAGCTAATGCAGATCAGTGAGCACAGGGGTGATGGGTGATCGGGATTTGGTGTGAGTTAGAATACAGGCAGCAGAGTCTGGATGGGCTGTGGTTTATGGAGGTTTATAAATGGGAGGGTGACCAGAATAAAATTGGAATAGTCAAGTGTGTATTTAACAAAGGCACAGATGAATGTTTATGCAGCAGATAGGCTGAGGCAGAGGTGGAGATGTGTGTTCGTACAGAGGTGATAGTCTGCAGGGTTGGTGAGAATATGGAGATGAACTCAGCTCAGATTTAAATAGAACACAGAGGTTACTAACTGTCTGGTTCAGCCTCAGATATTTGGCAATGAGGAGATCATGGTTCATGGATAGTGGATGGAATTTCTTATGGAGACCAATGAAAACTCCACTCTTCCCAAATTTAAATAGCAAGAACATTATTTCAGTGAAACAAATTTTACAGATGTCATAGCGGGAAATACAGACTTTCCAGGGACAGCAACAGCAGCAAAGATCGGAGAGTAAATTACAGGCACTCTAATGCACTTGGCAATGGTTTATGGAGCTGATACCTGGAGACATATATTTGCCAGGAATAACAACGGCAGCAAGGAGGGCAGAGGAAATGACAAGAATGGGAATGCAGTTAAACATGGTTTATCGAATTAATAGTTAGATACAGAGACTTACTAGGGACACCAATAATAGCCAGGAAGGGGTAGTAAATGTATTGAATATTCCTCAGTGCGGAATAGATCAGACTGTTTAATGAGAACTGATCATAATCTGCAGAAAGAAAGTTAAACTCCCAGATGAAACTCCTGCTCATTGTTGTAACATTCCAATCTATTGTTCTCTGATTCTAATCTATCCTCTTCCTCTCTCCAGAGCCGCTGATCCCTATTAGTGCTGGGAGTGATGTGATACTCCCACTGACACTATGCAAAGGCACAGATGAGGGTTACTGCAGCAGATGGGCTGAGGCAGAGGTGGAGATGGGTGATATTACAGAGGTGGTAGTAGGCAGGGTTTGTGAAGGAGAGAATATGGAGATGAACACAGCTCAGTTTTAAATAGAACACAGAGGTTGCAAACAGTCTGGTTCTGTCTCAGACATTGGACTTGGAGTATGTCGTTCACAGATCGGGGACAGGATTTCTTATGGAGACCAATAACACTGGTTTCGGGCTTCAGAGAACTAAAAATTACTTGAACAGTATTTCAGTGAACCAGGGTTTACAGATCGTATTTGTGGAAATGAAGACTTACCAGGGCAGTAACAGCAGGAAAGATGAGAATAAATTACAAGAACCATAATACTATTAGCAATGGTTGTGGAGCTAATAGCTGGAGACAGAGATTCACCAGGACTAACAACATCAGTAAGGAGGGTAGAGTAAATTCCAGGAACATTATTGCAGTTAAATATGGTTTATAATATTAATAGCTGCATTGACAAACTTACCAGGGACACCAACAATAGCAAGGATGGGATAGTAAATATGTTGTATAATCAACAGTGCATAATAGATCCGGGATGTTAAAGACAGCGAATCGTCCGTAGAAAGCATGTAAAGAGGCCATGATAATCCTCTGCCCACTTTTGTAACATTCCAATCCACTGTTCTCAGATTCTGACCCATTGTTGCAACATTCCAATCTATTGTTCTCAGGTTCCAGTCTATCCTCTCCCTCTTTCTGGTGCAGCTGATGCCTGTAAGTGGTGAAGCTGACGATCGACTGGCACAATGGTATTAAACCTTGAAAGGAATCCCTTATTAATAGAAGATGGAAAACCTCCAGTGACACAATTAGGGTCCATGGAGACTGACATTAACTACAGTCACAGAACAAACAGGTTCTGTTGACCACTTTCCATCCAAACACTTTTTGTACCTCAAAGAACGAGAACATTTAGCTGGTCTGTATGGGATGTATGAGGCTACTGAGGAAAGGAAATGTGGAAATGACAGAGGCCCAGGACAGAATCTTTCAATCGTCCTTGGATATGGGAGTGATAACAGAGAACTGGAGGGTTGTAAATGTTACACCCTGTTTAAAAAAGGAGAGATGGGGTAAAACCTGTATTAATGACCAGTCAGTGTAATGTCGGTGGTTGGAAATTTCTGAAGGTCACAAGCAGGATATAAGTATTCCTTACTCATAAAAGGGATAAAATTTGAGAAGCAGCACGCAAATGCGAATTCAAAATCATGTATGGCAAACGACAACAACAACTTATTTTATATAGTGTCTTTAATGTAATAAAACATCCCATGATGCTTCCTCATAAAACAAAGCATGACACCGAGAGATATAAGAAATTATTAGGTCAAAGGACCAAAAGCTTTGTCAAAGATGTAGGTTTTAATGGGTGTCTTAAAAGAGGAAAGGGTGGTGGAGAGGTGGCGGAATGGATAGGCGGAGAGGTGTAAGGAGGGTATTCTAGAGCTTGGAGCTGAGGCAACTGAAGGTGTGGTCACCAATGGTGGAACAGTTAAAATCCGGGATGCACAAGAGGCCGGAATTAGAGGAGCACAGATATATACAGGACGGGGGCGAGGTGTTGGAGGAAAAATAAGTTGAGAATTTAAATAAAGAGATTACTTGATCAGGAGTCAAATTCGGTCAGTGATATGTGCACGGGACGTGGCACGATTTAGGACATGGCAACAGAGTTCTGGAGGACATCAAGTTTACAGAGAGTAGCAGGTGGGAAATCAGAGAAAAGTGTGCTGGAGTAGTCATTTCTAGGGATAAGGAAGGCATGAATGAATTTCAGCAGCTGATGGGCTGAGACAGGGGTGAAGTCGGGCGCTGTTACTGAGGTGGAAGTAGGCGGTTGTAATGATATCCTGAAAATGAGGTTAAAGCTCATTTTGTGATCAAATGTGATACTGAGGCTGCAACCAAACTGTATGAATCTCAGACTGATACAGGGAGAGGGATGGAATCAATAGCAAGGGAACAGAGTTCGAGAGGGGAGTGAAAACAAGGGCTTCAGTCTTCCCAATATTTAATTGGAGGAAATTTCTGCTCATCCAGTACTGGGTGTTGAATAAGCAGTCTGATAATTTAACAACAGTGGAGAGAGGTGGTGGTGAGGTAAACTTGATGGAGTTCTTTGATAAAACAATGGAGAGGGTTCATGAGGGTGGTGTGATTGAAGTTATATATATAGACTTTCAAAAGGTGTTTGATCAAATCACATTCAATAGACATGTTAGGAAAACAGAACCCTATGGATTAAAGGGACAGTGACTGTGTGGATATAACATTGGCTAAGGAACACTAAACAGAGAGAAGTGCTGAAAGGTTGTTGTTCAGACTCGATGGGAGTATACCGAGGTGTTTTCCAGGGCTCGTTATTCGGATCACTGCTCTTTTTTCTCTTGGAAAACCCGGGGTGGGTAGTGCAGAGCCCCCTCCTCCGCCCTCTTTGCACAGCGTCCCCTCTCTGCAGCCTCTGCTCCATTTGTTGGTCATGTTACAGACCCAGAGACACTGTAACTACAGTCCCTATAACTTGTCCAGAGTTGGGTCAACAAATCCTCTGTCCTCCCTGAATGTCTGCAGCAGCTCACAACACAATCTCCAGAAAACCATCCACAGCACCTCCACTAACATTACAATGGCAGAAGTCAGTAAAAAGCCCTACACCTGTAAGGTGGATACCCGGTCTACTTAAATAACACTAGAGGGGGTTCCTCGTGCTGCTGAATGTATGTTCAGCTGAGAGTGACTGACACAGACGGTCAGTGGACATGCAAAGACCAAGTTTCAAAGTCGTACATCAAAGCTGCCGGAATGGCTGATTGATACCATATTCAGACCTTCCTCACACTACAGACACACACACATTACACCCACTCCAGCACCCCGGCCAGCCTGTGTGTCCTGTACAATGTACTGGATGTGACCGGCAGTGCAGCTCACACCATTTTATGGATCCAAACTTCCACAGCACCAGTGGAGCTGGGGAGATGAAATTTATGGTCAGGGATAGAGACAGAGGGAAAGAAACTCACTTCAAAAAGGGAATTAGAAAAATACTTTATGATGAACAAGCTTCAGGAATATTGGAAATGAACAGGGGATTGGGATAATCAGAGGGGTGAGGACATGAGGGATTTGATCACAGGAGTGAGAATATTAAAGTTGAGGTGTTACTGGACCAAGAGCCAATGTAGATCAGTGAGCACAGGGATGTTGGGTGAACAGAATTTAGTGTAAATTAGAAGGTGACAGCAGAGTTTTGGATGCCCACAAGGTTACAGAGAATAGAATGTGGGAGAGCAGCCAGGTGTGTGTTGGAATAGTTAAGTCTCGAGGTAACAATCAGGTCCTCCAGCCAAAATGGACAGTTTGACCTTTTCTCACATTATACTCCATTTGCCAGTTCTTTGACCACTCATTTAACCTATCTATATCCCTTTGTAACCTCCTTATGTCCTCTTGAGAACTTACCTTCTTACCTATCTTGGAGTCATTAGCAAATTTCGCAAGCATACCTTCGGTCCATTCATCAAAATCATTGATATCAATTGTACAAAGTTGAGGCCCCAGCACTGATCATGGTGGCACACCACTCGTCGCAGCTTGCCAACCAGAAAATAACCCATTTATGCCTACACTGTTTCCTGTTAGCTAGACAATCCTCTATCCATTCCAATTATGTTACCCCCTATACTATGAGCTTTTATTTTCCACAATGACGTTTGATGTGGTCTGTAAATCTCAGTACAGTAAATCCACCAGTTCCCCTTTATCCACAGTACATGTTACTACTTCAAAGAACTCCAATATATTGGTTAAACATGATTTCCCTTTCACAAAACCATGTTGACTCTCCCTGATCACTTTGATTTTTTCGACGAGCTTTAACGTCTTTCTAACGTCTTTAATAATAGCTTCTAACATCTGATCCATAGCTGAAAGCCATTCTCACCTGCCACAGGTTGTATGGACACTATGTCTCTTCTGATGTTATGCTCTATTTGAACTGTTACTCCTCAATAGAGTCATAGAATTATAGAGATATACAGCACAGAAACAGGACCTTCAGCCCATTGTGTCTGTGCTGGCCATCAAGCACTGAACTATTCTAATCCCAATTCCCAGCACTTGGCCTGTCGCCTTGTTTGCTATGGCGATTCAAGTGCTCATCTAAATACTTATGAAATGTTGTGAGGGTTCCTGCCCGGACCATCTCTTAAGGCAGTGTGTTCCAGATTCCAACCACCCTCTGGGTGAAAATTATTTTCCTCAAATCCCTTCTAAACCTCCTGCCCCTTACCTTAAGTCTATTCCCCCTGGTTATTGACCCGTCCACTGAGGGAAAAAATATTCTTCATATCTAACCTATCAATGCCCCTCGTTATTTTGTATAGCTCAATCATGACACCCCTCATCCTTTTCTGCTCTGAGGAAAACGACCCGAGCCTTTTCTGTCGCTCTTCATATCTGAAATGCTCCAGCCCAGGCAACATCCTGGTGAATCTATTCTGCACCCTCTCCATTGCAATCACCTCCTTTCGATAGTGCGGCAACCAGAACGATACACAGTCCTCCAGTTTTGGCCTAACTGGAGTTTTATGCTCCATCATAACCTCCCTGCTCTTATATTCTATGCCTCGGCTAATAAAGGCAAGTGTCCCATACGTCTTCCTGACCGCATTGTCTGCCTGTGCTGCTGCCTTCAGTGATCAATGGACAAGTACACCTAGGTCCCTCTAACCTTCTGTACTTCCTAGGGTGCTACCATCCATTGCATATTTCCTTGCCTTGTTCGCCCTCCCAAATTGCATCACCTCACACTTCTCAGGATTAAATTCCATTTGCCACTCCTCTGCCCATCTTACCAGCCCATCTATATCATCCTGTAATCTGAGGCTTTCCTCCTCACTATTTACAACACCACCAATTTTCGTGTCAGCTGTGAACTTACTGATGAGACCTCCTATATTCACGTCTAAATCATTAATGTACACTACAGACAGCAAGAGTCCCACCACCGATCCCTGCAGTACACCACGGGTCACAGGCTTCCACTTGCAAAAATAACCCTTGACCATCACCCTCTGCCTCCTGCCGCAAAGCCAATTTTGGATCCAATTTGCCAAATTGCCCTGGATCCCATGGGCTCTTACCTTCTTAACAAATCTCCCATGCGGGACCCCATCAAAAGCCTTACTGAAGTCCATGCAGACTACTGCTTTACCCTCATTTACACCCCTAGTCACCGCCTCGAAAATAATCAATCAATTTAGTTAGACAGGAACTCCCCTTGACAAAGCCATGCTGACTATCCCTGATTAATCCCAGCCTCTCCACGTGGAGATTAATCCGCTCCCCCCGAATTTTTTCCAATGGTTTCCCTGCAATAAATTGCTTGTGACCCTTCGACCTCCTTTCTGTTAAGCTGTGAAACTCTATCAGATCTTACAGTGGTGTAGGAGTGGCAACAGAGTTCCTGCCTCCCTTTTATATGATTTTGCAGGGTGGAAGATGAAGAGATGAAATGTGTGGTCAGGGATAGAGACAGGGGGAAAGAAACCCACCTTTATAAAGGGAATTAGCAAAAGAATTTAAGATGAACAAGTTTCAGGAATATTGGAAATGGACAGGGGATTAGGCTAATCAGAAGGACGAGTACATGGAGGGATTTGATCTCATGGTTGGAATATTAAAATTGAGGTGTTACTGGACCAAGAGCCAATGTCGGTCAGTGAGCACTGGGATGTTGGGTGAACAGAATTTGGTGTAAATTAGAAGATGGCAGCAGAGTTTTGGATGACCACAAGGGACAAGGTTACAGAGAGTAGAATGTGGGAAACAAGCCAGCAGTGTGCTGGAATAGTCAAATCTCGAGGTAACTAAGGCATGGATGAGGTTTTCAGCAGCCGATGAGCTCAGCTCTCTCCTTCTCTCTTTCTCTATCTCTCCCTCTCTCTCTCTGTCGCCCTCACTTGCTCTATCCCACGCTCAGAATCTTCAATGTTTCAATCAAGTCGCCCCTTACTCTTCTAAACTCCAGCTGATATAAGCCTAGCCTGTCCGGCCTTTCCTCATAAGACAGTCTGCCCATATTCATCTAATAAACCTTCTCTGAACTGTTTACAACGCATTTACATGCTTCCTTAAATAAGGAGGCCAGTTAGTCTTACTTCGGTGGTAGGCAAGTTGATGGAAAAGGTGCTGAGGGATAGGATTTCTGAGCATCTGGAAAGACACTGCTTGATTCGGGACAGTCAGCACGGTTTTGTGAGGGGTAGGTCTTGCCTCACAAGCCTGATTGAATTCTTTGAGCAGGTGACCAAGCAAGTGGATGAGGGTAAACCAGTGGATGTGGTGTACATGGATTTTAGTAAGGCATTTGATAAGGTCCCCCATGGTAGACTTATGGAGAAAGTCAGGAGGCATGGGATAGTGGGGAATGTGGCCAGTTGGATTAAGAATTGGCTAACTGATAGAAGGCAGAGAGTGGTCTTAGATGGTAAATACTCAGCCTGGAGCCCAGTTACCAGTGGCGTGCCGCAGGGATCAGTTCTGGGTCCTCTCCTGTTTGTGATTTTTATTAACGACTTGGATGAGGAAGTCGAAGGGTGGGTCAGTAAATTTGCAGATGATACAAAGGTTGGTGGAGTTGTGGATACCGAGGAGGGCTATTGTCGTCTGCAAAGGGACTTGGATAGGTTGCAGTGCTGGGCTGAAAAGTGGCAGATGGAGTTTAACCCTGAAAAGTGTGAGGTCGTCCATTTTGGAAGGACAAACATGAATGCAAAATACTGGGTTAACGGTAGGGTTCTTGGGCATGTGGAGGAGCAGAGAGACCTTGGGGTCTATGTGCATAGATCATTGAAAGTTGCAAGTCAAGTGGATAGGGCTGTGAAGAAGGCATATGGGGTGTTAGCGTTCATTAGCAGAGGGATTGAATTTAAGAGCCGTGAGGTGATGATGCAGCTGTACAGGACCTTGGTAAGGCCTCATTTGGAGTACTGTGTGCAGTTCTGGTCGCCTCATTTTAGGAAGGATGTGGAAGCCTTGGAGAGGGTGCAGAGGAGATTTACCAGGATGTTGCCTGGAATGGAGAATAAGTCTTACGAGGAAAGGCTGAACATTCTAGGCCTCTTCTCATTAGAAAGGAGAAGGATGAGGGGTGACATGATAGAGGTTTATAAGATGATCAGGGGAATAGATAGGGTAGACAGTCAGAAACTTTTTCCCCGGGTGGAGCAAAGCGTTACAAGGGGTTATAAATTTAAGGTGAAGGGTGGGAGATATAAGGGGGATGTCAGGGGAAGGTTCTTTACCCAGAGAGTGGTCGAGGCATGGAATGCCTTGCCCGGGGAAGTTGTTGAGTCAGAAACTTTAGGGACTTTCAAAAGGCTTTTGGATAGGTATATGGATAAAGGAGAATGATGGGGTATAGATTAAATTGTCCTTGACAGAGGACAAAGGATCGGCACAACATTGTGGGCCGAAGGGCCTGTTCTGTGCTGTATGTTCTATGTTCTATGTTCTATGTTCTATGTACTGAACACAGAATTCCAGATAATGTCTCACCAATGCCCTCCCTACCTTTGTATTCAATTCCTCTCACAATAAATGATAACATTATATGAGCTTTCCTAATTACTTTCTGAACCGACATACTAACCTTATGCAATTCATACACCAGGACACCCAGATACTCCTGCATCTCAGAGTTCTGCAATCCCTCACCATTCAGATAATATGCTTAGTTTAATTTCATTATTACTACCAATATGGACAATTTCACATTTCCCCACATTCTACTCCATTTCCCAGATCTTTGCCTTCTAACTCAATCTATCTATGTCCGTTTGCAGCCGCCTTATGTCCTCTTCAGAACTTTGTTTCATCAACAGATTTACCAACCACACCTTCGGTCCTTGCATCTAATTCATTTAAACAAACTGTACAAAGTTGAGGCCCCAGCACTGATACCTGTGGCACCCCACTCGTTACATCCTGCCAACCAGAAAATTACCCATTTATGGCTGCTGTCTGTTTCCTGTTAGCTAACCAAACGTCTATACATGGCAATGTGTTACCCCCTACACCATGAGCTTTTATTTTTCGCAATGACCTTTGATGTGGCACCTTATCAAATGCCTTCTGGAAATCTAGTACAGTACATCCACCAATTCGCCTTTATCCACAGCACATGTTACTTCTTCAAAGAACTCCAGTTAATTGATTAAACGTAATTTCCCTTTCACAAAACCATGTTGACTTTGCCTAATCACCTTGAATTTTTCGACCTGCCCTGCTATAACATCTTTAATAATAGCTTCTAAAAAACTAATTCACAGCCAGAAAGCCTTTCTCGTATGTCACAGATTGTTTCTCTACTGTGTTTATTCTGATTTTGTGCTGTATTTGAACTGTCACTCCTCAATAAACTGCTTGTGACCCTTTGACCTGCTTTTTGGGTGATCTCTGACCCTATATCAGACCTTACAGTGGTGTAGGAGATGGAACACAGACATCAGGATGATAGGCTTGGTTTACTTGGTTTGTGAAAAATAGTAAACTCAGTTGAGTGATGAATGAGGAGGAGATTTGGCAACAAAAAGAGTTTACACTCAATCAAATGTGTGTGTTCATCACTAAGAGCATGGGTGGGGGGGAGGACTTTCAGAGAGTTTTGAATAAAAAAAGCCAGAAATACAATCTCACCAGCATATCACAGGAAATAGTCAATTGATAACCTGGTAGAGAAGAAAAACAGGCACGCCTGGGGAGACGGACATACTAAGGATTTTCGAGGTGTATGATGGGAATTACGATTTTATTCTCAATGGAATATCTGAGGATGTCCAGAAATACAAATTTAAGCAAAAAAAAGGGCTGAGATAAGTTGGTCAATGGGGCACATTAGAATTAGAATTAGAATTAGAATTAGAATATTACAGCGCAGTACAGGCCCTTCGGCCCTCGATGTTGCGCCGATCATCTGACCTACACTATTCCATTTACATCCATATGTCTATCCAATGACCACTTAAATGCCCTTAAAGTTGGCGAGTCTACTACTGTTGCAGGCAGGGCGTCTGTGCACCTGAACAGAAAGTGCCGGAAATACTCAGTGGGTCTGGCAGCATCGGTGCAGAGAGAAACAGAGTTAATGTTTCAGATCTGTGACCCTTCATCAGAACTGGTAAACGTTAGAAATGTTGATGTACAAGCTGGAGATAGTGAGACCATGGACCTCCTGCTTTCCATACCACCCCCAATCCTTCACCTCAAACCTCCCCTTCTGATTTTATACTTTTCAATGATAACCCAATACTACCAACTTCCCAGTCACAGCAGCTCCAGGAGACAGAAAGAGAGCAGCAAAAGATCACTAAAGCCCCATCACTTGGTCTGATGCTCACAGCCACCAGATCAAATACTTACAGTGCGTGTACCTTAGAGGCTGGTATAGAGTCAGAATCTGCATGTGGTGAGTCACCGAGCATGAGTGAGCTTCAGCCAGGCCAGGGGGAAAGGATAGTTCATGTGTCAGATCACCGGAGGGCGAGGTCACAAACGAGTTATAATACACAGGACTCAGATGTGAACATTGCTGGAGCTGCTGTCCATGTCGAGGTGGTGCAGTCTGAATCCGAGTCCTCAAGGCCTAGAGCAGCTCGAGGAAGTCCTGCAAGGGCATCTGCAGTCACCCCAGTGAAAGTCAGCAGCCTTCCACCAGCCATGCTGCAGTCACTGGGAAACACTGTGTAGGAGCAGTAGGCAGGTTGAGGGAATCCACAAGACAGGGACTAAAGGAATACACAAGGGTGAATAGTTCAGTTTTGTTTGCATAATTGCATGTGTTGTTGGATAAAGACGATCATGAAAAACATTTTGTTGGTGTTTTTATTGCAGGATGCTTACCTCGGGGACGCTGTGATGGGGCATCTCAGATGGGTGTAATGGTGGAGAAGAGGGGGATCCATGGTGGGAAAGGGAAGTTGTCCTCTGGGAACTGGAATCTTAGCAGCGTCTCTACGACAGCCTTTCCGGTTTGAAATCATCCAGGAAATATCCTCCCTGCCTCCTCCTCCTCCTACTGAGGTAGCCTGCGGATTCCTGGTGCCAAAGCCTGTGTCCTCATGATGGTGCTGATGTGAAGGGTGCAGCAGAACACCATGAACTTGGACACCTGCTCCAGTATGTACTGGAGGGCTCCCCACGAGCGGTTCAGACATCTGAAGCATTGCTTCACCTGGTGGTTTTGTGTGGAGGAGGGGAGTGTCTAGAGTTTAGAGGTCATGAGCCACATTCGGGTTCTGCATGGGGGCCCGATGTGTTGGGACCGGCTGACTGCTTCAGAATGAAGGTACAGTGTCTGCTGCCAGGACAGTGGACATTTACCAAGATGATGTACTGGGCATGCTCACACACCAACTGTACATTAATGGAGTGAGAGCTGTATCAGTTCCTGTACCTCTCCCCGTTGCCTTGGGGACCCCGCAGAGACACCTAGACCATCAGGAATCCCGTTATCCTGACAAAGCCACGGGATCTCTCACCTGCTTCTCCCTGCTGAGGGAGCAGGCAGTATAATTCACCTCACCCGACATAGATGGCCTCCGTCACACAGCAGATACATGAATGGACAACAGAGAGAGAGATAATGGATACGTCACCCGCTCTTGTCTGGAAAGATACAGTTAAGAACATAATAACATAAGAAGTAGGAGCAGGAGTAGGCAATTCAGCCCCTCGAACCTGCTTCGCCATTCAATATGATCATGGCTGATCTCATCTCGGTCTCAACTCCACTTTCCTGCCCGTTCTCCATAACTCTTCAACCCATTACTAATTAAAAATCTGTCTATCGCCTCCTTAAATTTATTCAATGTCCCGGCATCTATTGAATCCGGGTATTGAATCCCACAGACTCACGACCCTTTCAGAGAAGAAATTTCTCTTCATCTCTATTTTAAATCCTTATCCCTTATCCTAAAACAATGACCTCTCATTCTAGGTTGCCCCTCAAGAGGAAACGTCTTCTCTGTGTCTACTTTGTCAATCCCCTTAACCATCTTCTCTACCTCAATTAGATCGACTCTCATTCTTCTAAACTCCATAGAGTAAAGGCATAAAGAGCTCAATCTCTCTTCATAAGACAAACCCCTCCTCCCTGGACTCTCTAGTGACTCTCCTCTGATCTGCCTCCAGTGCAACTGCATCCATCCTCAAGTCAGGAGACTAAAACTATACACAATACTCCAGGTGCGGTCTCATTAAGGCCTTGTACAGTTGCAGCAACACTTTCCTACTTTTATATTCTATTCCATTAGCAAGAAATACCAAAATTCCATTTGCCTTCCTTTTCACCTGCTGTACCTCCAAACTAGCTTTCTGCGATTCATACACGAGGACACCCAGATCCTTCTGCACCGAAGCACTCTGAAGTTTCTCTCCAGTTCGGAAATAATTTGCCTTTCTATTCTTCCGACCAAAATGGATAACCTTACACTTATCCACATTAAACTCCATCTGCCAAATTTTCGTTCATTTACCTAACCTATCCATATCAATTTGTAAATTTCTTATTTAATTATTGCAACATACTATCCCACCTATTTTAGTGTCATCTGGAGATTTGGCTATAGTAACTTCTATCCTTGCATCCAAATCATAAATATATATTGTAAATAGCAGGGGCCAAGGACCAAATCCTGTGGTACCCCACCAGTTACATATTGCCAACCAGAAAAAGACCCATTTATCCCGACTCTCTGTTTTCTGTTGGTTAGCCAATCCTCTATCAAAGTTAATAAATTGCCCCTGAACTCATGTGATCTTACCTTCTGTATTCACCTTTTGTGCGGCACTTTATCAAATGTCTTCTGGAAATCCAGATATACTACATCTACAGGATCACCATTTTCCACTTTTCTTGTCACAGCTTCGATGAACACTAGCAAATTCGTCAAATAGGATTTACCCTTCATAAAACCATGCTGACTCTGATGGATTGCGTTTTGACTTTCTAAACGTCCTGTTATTACTTCCTTAATAATGGGTTCTAACAATTTCCCAACGATAGATGTTAAACTAACAGGTCTATAGTTTCCTACTTTCTGCCTCCCTCCCTTTTTGAATAAGGGCGTTATATTAGCTTTTTTCCAATCCACTGGAACCTTTCCCGCATCCAGCGAATTTTAGAATATTGTAACCAATGGATCCATTATCTCTGCTGCCACTTACTTTAAGAGACTCTGATGCAGGCCATCAAGCCTGGTTACTTGTCTGCCTTCAATTCCAATAGTTTGCTCTGCACTTTTTACCTAGTAATGATGATTGTTCTAAATTCCTCTCTTTCTATAACCTCTGCATTACCTGTTACTATTTAGATGGTACTGGTGTCCTCCACCGTGAAAACTGAGGCAAAATACTGATTTAGTGTCTCCACCATTTCTGTGTTCCCCTCTATCAACTTCCCAGTCTCATCCTCCAAGGGATCAACATTCACTTTAGCCACTCTCTTACCTTTTATATACTTAAAGAAGTTTTTACTATCCGTTTTTATATTTTGCTCTAGTTTTCTTTCATAATTTATCTTTGCTCTTTTTATTACTTTTTTAGTAACCCTTTGTTGATCATTAAAAATTTCCCAATCTTCCAGCCTGCCACTGGCCTTTGCAATATGGTATGCCTTAGATTTTGTCTTTACGTTATCCTTAACTTCCTTGCTTAGCCATGGATGTTTTCCCCCCTCCTAGAATATTTCTTCCTCTCTGGAATATATTGTAGTTGGGAGGAATTGAATATCTCCTTAAACATCTGCCACTGCTCATCAACTGTCCTACCTTTTAGTCTTCCTGCCCAGTCCACTAGGGCTAAATCTGTACTCATGCCGATGTAATTACCTTTGTTTATGGATCTAATAGTTGGATACAGAGACTTACCAGGGCCACCAATAATAGCGAGGATGGGGTAGTAAACCGTTTGAATCATCTTCAGAGCATAATAGATCCGCGCTTCTAATGTCATCCGAAAATACTCAGCTGTAACCAGGCCAAACCAATAATACGTACTCCTGCTGTCCATTGCTGTAACATTCCAATCTATTGTTCCCAGATTCTGACCCATTGTTGGAACATTGAAATCTATTGTCCTCAGATTCTGACCCATTATTGTAACATTCCAATCTATTGTTCCCAGATTCTGACCCATTGTTGGAACATTCCAATCTATTGTCTTCAGATTCTGACCCATTGTTGTAACATTCCAATCTATTGTTCCCAGATTCTGACCCATTGTTGGAACATTGAAATCTATTGTCCTCAGATTCTGACCCATTGTTGTAACATTCCAATCTATTGTCCTCAGATTCTGACCCATTGTTGGAACATTCCAATCTATTGTCCTCAGATTCTGACCCATTGTTGGAACATTCCAATCTATTGTCTTCAGATTCTGACCCATTGTTGTAACATTCCAATCTATTGTTCTCAGATTTTGATCGATCGTCTTTCTCTCACTCTCTCTCTTTCTGCAGCCACGGATCCCTGTTCGGGCCGGGGTTGATGCTCCCACTGACACTATGATTTAACACATTGAAAGGAGTCCCTTATTAATAGAAGAGGGAAACCCTCCAGTGACACAATTATGGTCCGTAGTGACTGACATTAATTACAGTCAATGAACAAACAAGTTCAGTTAATCTCTTTCAATCCAATACTTTTTGTACCACAATAGTGTAGAAGTGTTCCTCAGTCTAGATGGGAGATACGAGGTGAGTTGAGGGAGGGAATGGTGGAAAAAGCAGAGGCATTGGCTGGAAGCTTTCAATCCTCCTTGGATCTGGGAGTGATGACAGGGGACTGCAGGGTTGTCTATGTTACACCCTGCTTATAAAATGAGACATTAGATAAATCCTGTAGCTACTGACCAGTCAGTCTAATGTCGGTGGTTGGAAATTTCTAGAGGCCATAAGCCTGTACAAAATATATCTTTCTTGGAAAAACATGGGATAATAAATGACAAACAGCACGGGTAAGTAATGACCAATCACGTACGATAATCTTGATCAAGTTCATTGATGACATAACTGTGAGTGTTGATGAGGATAGTGTGTTTCATGTTATGTATAAGGACTTTCAAAAGGCCTGTGATCAAATGACATTTCATAGACTTGTTATGAGAAATATAACACATGGAATATTTTGACAGTGATAGTGTGAATATGACACTGACTCAGGGACAGAAAGCACAGAGACGTGGTGAACAGACTTTGTTCAAACTGGGGGAGGGGGAGTATAAATTGCTGTTTCTCAGGGGTCAGTATTAGTATCAGTGCTCTTCCTGACATGTAGATAGATATACAAGTAATAGAGACTTATATGCAAAAAAACATAATTTCAACGCTTGAAGATGACATGAAACTCATAAGTACGGGTGGCAAAGACGCAGACCACAGAATTATCCAACATCACAGACTTTGTTTATTTTTAATTTATTCTGGACTCCAATCCAAATACAAATTTATTTCTCACTGTATACTTCATTTGAGTGATTTGCCTGTGAGCTTGTGCATGAATGTCTAACGTATATTTTTATTATTTTATTTAGATTCATTTTAGATTTTAAATTACAATAAACTCACTTCTTGATTAAACTTAAGAAAACCTGTCTGATTGGTTCTTTCACGATCACAGTAAAGGTAAAAGGTAAAATACTCACTGAGGTGGTCAGCATGTCCACTGCTAAAAAGGACTAAATCCCATTGTGATCAAAGAAACTATAGGACAAGAGGGGAGCCTGGAACCCCTCCTCACCTGGCTGTATCAGAAATGTGGAGGTTCTAGTTATTGTAACGCAATGACAAACGAGAAATTGGAAGTGTCATAGAGTCACAGAGTTATAGAGCAAAGGAACAGGCCCTTCGGCCCACTGTGTCTGTGCCGGCCAACAAGCCTATCCATTCTAATCCCATTTTCCAGCACCTGGCCCGTAACCTTGTACGCTATGGCGTTTCAAGTGCTCATCTACATAATTCGTAAATGTTGTGGAGGGTTCCTGCCTCTGTAGCCGCTTCAGGCAGCGTGTTCCGGATTCCAACTACCCTCTGGGTGATTTTTCTTCCCCTCAAATCCCCTCTAAACCTCCTGCCCCTTAATTTAAATCAATGCCCCCCGGTTATTGACACCTCCGCTAATGAAAAAGTTTTTTTCCTATCTACCCTATCCATACCCTCATAATTTTTCGTGCTTTCTGTCTCTCTCCCTTTTCTAAATAAAGAATTTACATTCCCAATAAAGGAATTACATACAGAGTGAAGTAAATCGGTACAGGTTAAAACCCCTCTCTGTTGAAAAGTTGTGTAATGTTGCTGGACAGTTAGGGATTATTCTCCGTCCAAAAGATTGGAAACCCGAAATTCTAAGACTTGTTTCCAACCATTTTTTATTTGCAGCAGAAAATTCAAACAGGGTTAGAATCACTGACAGATAGTGTAATGTTAGCTAAGGTAAAACTAGAACAGAAGAGACTAGAATTAGAATTCTATTGAGAGCGAGAAATAGCAGAGCGTCAAGAAAGGGAAAAAGTAAGAGTGTTCCAGAAGGAGAAGGAGGAAAGGGAGTTAAGGTGGCTCAAACAACTAGAGGAAGTCCCAGCCCACCCACTGAAGGCACAGCTAGTGAAGGAGCTACCCATAGTTCAGGACCATGTGCTGAGCTCTTAATGTTCTCCCAGTTCGTTCCAAATTTCAATAAGGAGGACGTGTCAGAGTTTTTCATCAGTTTTGAAATGCTTGCAAAGCAGCTGAAATGACTGACAGAGAGTTGTACACTGTTTTTACAAAGTAGAATAACAGGAAAAGTCCATGAGGTTTATTCACTGTTGCCAGATGAAAGTTCATCACATTATGAGATGACTAAAATTGCTATCCTGGGTGTACATGAAATAGTACTGGAAGTGTACCGTCAAACATTCCAAACCCTCAGAAAGCAGCCTGACTAAACTGACCTCGAGTTTGAAAGTGTTAAGCAGCTTCCGAACATAGGGGCAAAGGAGCAGGAGTAGGCCATTCAGCCCATCGAGCCTGCTCCACCATTCAATATGATCATGGTTGATCAACCAAAGACTTTTCCCCCACACTATCCTCATATCCCTTTTTGTCAGTGGTATTGATAAAACTGTCAATCCCTACTTTAAACATACTCAATGGCCGTACTTCCACAGCTCTCTGGGGAGAGAATTTCAAAGATTCAGAACCATCTGAGTAAAGAAATTTCTCCTCATCTCTGTCCTAAGTGGCTTCTCTTTTGTTTTATAATTATGTCTGCTATTTCTGGACTCCCCAACCAGGGGAAACATCTTAGCTGCATCTACCCTGTCTATCTCTTGAAGTATTTTGTAGGTTTCAATGAGATCACCTCTCATTCTTCGAAACTCTAGAGAATACAGGCCCAGCTTCCCCAATCTCTCTTTATAGGACAGTCCCACCATCCCGGGAAGAAGTCTGGTGAACCTTCTTTGCACTCCCTCTGTGGTCATAATATCCTTCCTCAGGTAAAGAGACCAGAACTGCGCACAGCACTCCATCTGCGGTCTAAAAAAGTTTCTAGACAATTGCAGCAAGACTTCACTACTCAAATCAACTCGTGATAAAGGCCAACATACCATTTGCCTTCCTAATTGCTTGCTGCACCTGCATGTTAGCTGTCAATTACTTATAATGAGGATACCCAGGTCCCTTTGTACATCTACACTTTCTAATCTCTCACCAATTAGAACACTCTGCACGTCCATTCATCCTACCACCGTGGCTAATTTCACATTTTTCCACATTATATTCCATCTGCCATGTTTTTGCCCACTCACTAAGTCTGTCCAAATTTCCTTGAAACCACTTTGCATCTTCCTCACAACACACATTTCCACCTAGTTTTGTGTCATCTGCGAACTTGAAATATTACTTTGGTCCCAATATCCAAATCATTGATAGATATTGTGAACAGCTGGGGCCCAAGCACAGATCCCTGCGGTACTCCATTAGTCACAGCCTGCCAAAGCAAGAATGGCCCATTTATTCCTACTCTCTGTTTCCTGCCTGTTTACCAATCCTTACTGCTAGTCAGTATATTACCTCCTATCCCATGTTCTTTAACTTTGCTGACCAACATACTGTGGGGCACTTAATCAAAAGCTTTCTGAAAATCCACCGACTCCCCTTCTCTATTTTGTTCGTGACATCCAAAAAATAAAAACCAACAGGTTCATCAAGCATGATTTCCCATTCATAAATCCATGTTGACTCTGCCCAATCAGATCCATTTATCGCATAATTTAGAATAGATTCCAACATGTTCCCTAGTACTGATGAAATGGTAACCACGTGGGCTTTCGCCGGGTGCTCCAGTTTCCTCCCACAGCCAAAGACTTGCAGGTGATAGATAAATTAGCCATTATAAATTACCCCTAGTGTAGGTAGGTGGTAGGGAATATGGTATTACTGTAGTGTTAGCATAAATGGGTGGTTGTTGTTCCCAATTTTCTCTTTCCCTCCCTTCTTAAACAGTGGGATGACATTTGCTACTTTCCAATCTGCAGGAAGCGTTCCAGAAGTGATAGAATTTTGAACGATGATCACCAATGCATGAACAATCTCCATTACTACTTCCTTCAACACTCTGGGATATAGAATATCAGATCCTGGATAATTGTCAAACATCAGCCCGACTAATGTCTCCAATATAAACTTCTCACTAATACTAATTTCCTTCAATTCTTCATTCTCCCAATCCCTTGGATCTCTAATTCTGGGAGATTTCTTGTATCTTCCTCAGTGAAGACAGACACAAAATATTTTTTTGTTTAGTTTAGAGATACAGCACTGAAACAGGCCCTTCGGCCCACCGAGTCTGTGCCGACCATCAACCTCTCATTTTATACTACACTAATCCCTTATTCCTACCACATCCCCACCTGTCCCTATATTTCCCTACCACCTACCTATACTAGGGGCAATTTATAATGGTCAACTAACCTACCAACCTGCAAGTCTTTTGGCTGTGGGAGGAAACATGAGCACCCGGAGAAATCCCACGGAGACGCAGGAAGAACTTGCAAACTCCACACAGGCAGTACCCAGAATTGAACCCGGGTCGCTGGAGCTGAGAGGCTGCGGTGCTAATCACATTTAACTTCTCTGTCATTTCTCAATTCCCCATTATAAATTCTCCTGACTCTGCCTGTAATGGCCCTACATTTGTCTGAGGTAAACATTACCATTTTATGAACCAATAGAAGATTTACAGTCTGTTTTGGTGCTTGCTTTTGACCAGTGGATACAGAAGATCAGGATACAGCCCACATATATAAATCTCAGAGCAGTGATCCATCTCGAAGAGTTCACAAACTCGTTCCCCCTCCCATTAAGACACACACAGAGGAACAGAAGGTTCAAAGAGCCAGGCAGGTTGCAATTCTGGCTGATGAATTTTCCCTTGTATACAAGGCCTTAGCCCCAAAGGGAAACCCTTCCCTAGTAACCCCAAAGACCCGAGAATAAAAGGTGGGAGGCTGATCGGACCCTGAACAGCCATGGGCAAGAAGGAAAAGCTGGACACACGGGAGCCCTTCCTCAGGCCAAATAAGACGGTACTGAGAGCAGGAGTAACAGCCGAAGCCATGTGTGTTTCCATTGTAATGAGGCAGATCACCGTCATGCTGACTGGTGGAAGTGTCGGGAAAACCTGTAAGATTAATGAGAGTCCTGATTACCACCTACCGCCCTCCTCAGCTAATGACTCAGTACACCTCCATGTTGAAAAGCACTTGGAAGAAGCACTGAGGGTGGCAAAGGCAGAAAATGTACTCTGGGTGGGGGACTTCAATGTCCATCACCATGAGTGGCTCGGTCGCACCACTACTGACCAAGCTGGCCGAGTCCTAAAGGACATAGCTGCTAGACTGGGGCTGCGGCAGGTGGTGGGGGAACCAACACGAGGGAACAACATACTTGACCTCGTCCTCACCGATCCGCCTGCCGCAGATGCATCTGTCCATGACAGTATTGGGAGGAGAGACCACCGCACAGTCCTTGTGGAGACGAAGTCCCGCCTTCACATTGAGAATACCGTCCATCGTGTTCTGTGGCACTATCACCATGCTGAATGGGATAGATTTCCAACAGATCTAGCAATGCAAAACTGGGCATCCATGAGGCGCTGTGGGCCATCAGCAGCAGCAGAATTGTACTCAACCACAATATGTAACCTCATGGCCCGGCATATCCCCCACTCTACCATTACCGTCAAGCCAGGATACCAACCCTAGTTCAATGAAGAGTGCAGGAGGGCATGCCAGGAGCAGCACCAGGCATACCTCAAAATGAGGTGTCAACCTGGTGAAGCTACAACCCAGGACAATTTGCATGCCAAACTGCGTAGAGCTAAGCGATCCCATAAACAACGCATCAGATCTCAGCTCTGCAGTCCTGCCACATCCAACCGTGAATGGTGGTGGACAATTAAACAACTAACTGGAGGAGGTGGCTCCACAAATATCCCTATCCTCAATGATGGGGGAGCCCAGCACATCAGTGCAAAAGATAAGGCTGAAGCATTTGCAACAATCTTCAGCCAGAAGTGCCGAGTTGATTATCCATCTCGGCCTCCTCCTGAAGTCCCCAGCATCACAGATGCCAAACTTTAGCCAATTCGATTCACTCCGCATGATATCAAGAAACGACTGAAGGCAATGGATACTGCAAAAGCTATGGGCCCTGACAATATTCCGGCAATAGTACTGAAGACCTGTGCTCCAGAACTTGCTGCGCCCCTAGCCAAGCTGTTCCAGTACAGCTACAACACTGGCATCCACCCTGCAATGTGGAACATTACCCAGGTATGTCCTGTACACAAAAAGCAGGACAAGTCAACCCGGCCAATTACCGCCCCATTAGCCTCCTCTCAATCATCAGTAAAGTGATGGAAGATGTCATCAACAGTGCCATCAAGCGGCACTTGCTTAGCAACAACCTGCTCAGTGATGCTCAGTTTGGGTTCCAACAGGGCCACTCATCCTGATCTCATTACAGCCTTGGTTCAAACATGGACAAAAGAGCTGAACTCAAGAGGTGAGGTGAGAGTGACTGCCCTTGACATCAATGCAGCATTTGTCCGAGTATGGCATCAAGGAGCCCTAGCAAAACTGAGGGCAATAGGAATCAGGGGGAAAACCCTCCGCTGGCTGGAGTCATACCTAGCGCAAAGGAAGATGATTGTGGTTGTTGGAGGTCAATCAGCTGAGCTTCAGGACATCACTGCAGGAGTACCTCAGGTACTGTCCTGGGCCCAACCATCTTCAGCTGCTTCATCAATGACCTTACTTCAATCATGAGGTCAGAAGTGGGGATGTTCGTTGATGATTGCACAATGTTCAGCACCATTCGCGACTCCTCAGATACTGAAGCAGTCTGTGTAGAAATGCAGCAAGACCTGGAAAATATCCAGGCTCGGGCTAATAAGTGGAAAGTAACATTCGCGCCACACAAGTGCCAGGCAATGAGCATCTCCAAGAAGAGAGAATCTAACCATCTGTCCTTGACATTCAACGGCATTACCATCGCTGAATCCACCACGATCAACATCCTAGGGGCTGCCATTGACCAGGAGCCGAACTGGAGTAGCCATATAAATACCGTGGCTACAAGAGCAGGTCAGAGGCTAGGAATCCTGAGGCGAGTAACTCACCTCCTGACTCCCCAAAGCCTGTCCACAATCGACAAGGCACAAGTTCGGAGTGTGATGGAATACTCTCCACTTGCCTGGATGGGTGCAGCTCCAACAGCACTCAAGAAGCTTAACACCATCCAGGACAAAGCAGCCCGCTTGATTGGCACCCCATCTACAAACATTCACTACCGACGCATAGTGGCAGCAGTGTGTACCATCCACAAGATGCACTGCAGCAATGCACCAAGGCTCCTTAGACAGCACCTTCCAAACCCGCGACCTCTACCAACTAGAAGGACAAGGGCAGCAAATACATGGGAACACCACCATCTGCAAGTTCCCCTCCAAGGCACACACCATCGTGACTTGGAACAATATTGCCGATCCTTCACTCGCTGGGTCAAAATCCTGGAACTCCCTTCCTAACAGCAGTGTGGGTATACCTACCCCATATGGACTACTGCGGTTCAAGCAGGCAGCTCACCACCACCTTGGCAAGGGCAATTAGGGTTGGGCAATAAATGATGGCCTGGCCAGCCACGCCCACATTCTGTGAATGAATATTTTTTTTTTTAAATGTCCACCAGATCAGTGCAGGAAAACGGGCCCTGATGGAAATCACAGCAGATCAGGCTGTGCCTTTAACTGTGGCAGTCAGACCCAGTAAACCTACCACTGAGAGTGCAGGAAATCTTAACAAACTCCCTGAGAGTTACCAGGACTTATAATCCCAAGGAAAAGTGACCCCATCCACCTTGAGTGAGGCAAGCAAACCCATAATCATACTAAGGGATACAGGGGCCACCCAATCCCTTCTGCTGGGAAAAGGAATGACCTTTCTTCGATAGTGCAGTGAATGCTGAAGAGTTAGTGAATTGTATCGGAAGACAGTATATGTCCATACCTTTATAACGACTGCACTTGGAGTGTGGCCCAGTTTCAGGACCGGTATCCAAGGGGATTGTACCTAGTTTACCGATGGATGGGTCGACCTGCTCCTGGGTAATGATCTGACAAGGGAAAAGGTGCCAGTTCCCTGGTAGTTCTCGAGAGACTAAAATAGGGCCAGAAGACAGAGCAGTTACAGGAGAAGGCCCCTGACATTCTCCCTGATTGTGTGGTGACACGGTCCACGGCCAAACATTCCCTGAACTGACACTGTAGATGGATGACCCGACTGCCTGACTTTCTGCAACCTTCTTTGGGAAGTTAGAGAACAGAAAGGATTTGCTAAACAGATCTTCCTTAGTTGAGGCTCAATCCCCCGACCCTGTGTTAAAAAATAGCACAGACTGTCCAAACCAAAACTGAAGCAGAGGGAATTGCAGTGTGTTTACTATTTAAGGAACGAGGTGCTGATGAAGAAGTGGAGACCTCCTCACAGACCTGCGGATGAAGAGAGGACAGTGGTTCACCAGATAGTGGTGCCGCTGAGGTCCCTTAAAGAAATATTAAGAATGGCCGACGAAATTCCAATGACTGGACATGTCGGTGTATGAAAAATCAAAGCCCGCATAAGACAGCAGTTTGACTGGCCACAACTCCACAAAGATGTGGTGGAGTTCTGTAAAACTAGTCACATGCGCTAGGTGGTGCGGAAGCCCCAACCTGCAATAAAATCTGCACCCTAATTCATCTACCAGCTTTTGGGGAACCCTTCAGCAGAGTGCTGGTGGATTGTGTGGGACACCTGCTGAAAACAAAACGGGATTACCAGTATCTTCTCACCATTATGGATGTGGTGACCCGATTCCCAGAGGCCATTCTCCCTAAGAGCTATCTCTGCCAATGTAGTGGTGGAGGGGCTAACCCAATTCTTTACCCGATAATGGCCTGCCTGCTGAGATCCAGTTGGATCAGGGCACACATTCTATGTCCAGTATTTTTGAAAAGGTCATGGGTAATCTGGACATCACCCAGCTAAGGTCCTTAGCCTACCACCCACAGTCACAAGGGGCTTTGGAGCGGCACCACCAGACCCTAAAGACAATGATTAGGCCATACTGCTATGAGTAACCCCATGACTGGGACAAAGGGCTATGATTTCACCTGTTGGTTACCAGGGACTTATCCAATGCTTCCACTGGCTTTAGTCTCTTTGAATTAATTTATGGACACGAGGTGAGAGCTCTGCTTAAACGATTCAAGACGTTTTTCGGACACAGGGATGAGTCTTCCATGTTAGAATACATTTCCATGCTCTGGGAGCGGCTCACGGGAGCCTGGGCAAAGGCGCAGGAACACCTAAAGATCTCCTAGGCAGCTATGAGAAGGTAAGCAGGAAAAAATGCCAAGGCTAGAACATTTCAGCCCAGAGACCATGTATTGTTATTACTCCCAATGCAGGGTCAACCACTGAAATCCTGATTCAGTGGTCCACATCGAGTGACAAAAAGAATAGCGGGTAAATTATTTAATTTACACCCCAGAGCAAAGGCAAAAAATAAAGGCTGTGGAGGGGACAGACAAGTACAGACCTGTCAGACAGTCAGGAGGGATGATTGAAAAGGACAGTGAGGACAAGTTCGAGGAGGGCCAGGAGGATTCCCAACTGGAACTCCCTACTCTCCTATTAGCCAACCCTGAAATGTTAGATAAATTAGACCACTCACTCTCCTCCTTCAATGCAGGTCAAACAGGGACCCTAAAAATGCTGCTAACAACATTTACAGAAACGTGGAGGGACAAAGAAAGTTCCCAAAAAGGCATGTCAATGGGAAGGGAGATGTCTTACCTAGTCAAAGTGCCGCTGGAAAGTGCAGTGAAAGCTGGACAGACACTAGCGAACAATACTGTCCCAGAGGAAATAGGGCAGATTTGGAAAAATATCCTCCTCATAGTAAAGAGAAAAGGGAAGGGAAATTTCCCTAAAGTAAACAGCACTTGCGTACCTCAGCAGAAAGTTAAAAGTAAGGTCAGTGTGGATCTACCCACTGAAGAACCCAATGATCAGATCCCAATGATCAGATCCCAAACTCAAAACAAATCAAACCCTACAACTTGGGGCAGCACAGTTGTGCAGTGATTAGCACTACAGCCTCACAGCTCCTGCAACCCACGTTCGATTCTAGGTACTGCCTGTGCGGAGTTTGCAAGTTCTCCCTGTGACCTAGTGGGTTTTTGCCGGGTGCTCCGGTTTCCTCCCACAGCCAAAGATTTGCAGGTTGATAGGTAAATTGGCCATTATAAATTGCCCCTAGTATAGGTAGGTGTCAGGGGAAGGTGGGGATGTGGTAGGAATATGGGATTCATGTAGGATTAGTATAAATGGGTGGTTGATGGTCGGCAGAGACTTGGTGGGCCGAAGGCCCTGTTTCAGTACTGTATCTCTAAATAAATAAATAAATAAATAAATAAATTTCAAAGCCGTGCTCAGCAAGAACAAAGGTCCAGAGGAAATCTCAGACACCTCACAGGGAGAAAGATCATCAAGGTGCAGGAACCTAAATAGTTAAAGCTTCATTGCAAGAGAGAAAAAAAACCAATGTAATCGCAGATGTCCAGGGTCGAACCCGACACATAACCATCCCAGACAAAACTCCAAAACAATTAAATCAGCACAACTGCAACAGACAATGACAGCTGCAGTAATTCTAAGATTCATGTGTGAATTTGAGAAGTGATTATTGAGAATGAAAGTGTATTTCCTTCTATTTCTTCCCACAATTCTGTAATGAAATGTTCCTATTATCACATTTCTTTCAGTGTGCCGTGGCGGTGTCAAGATAACACAATATGCCCAATGAGGAATTTTAATTCACCGATTTGAAACTTACAGTAAACCTTTAATGAAAAAAGAAATCCCACAGTTAACCTTGAAAAAACTGGCAGACAAGATGCCCACCTCAATTGGCATCTGAAACACCTTTTCACATTCAAAGGCCTCCAACGGGAGACACATGTCTGCTGAGTCTCGACCTGTATCATTGGCTTGCTCTAGTGATTGAATTACCTTAAATTACTTTCATTAACACGGCATACAAGGACATCCTGACATATTGACTTTGAAAGAGCAAACTCCTCCAATTATAAATACTGGCACCCTGAGCCCTGGGTTGACAGAAGTTTCCAACCTTGAATCTCATTATAAGGTTCCAGCGAATACACTGAGACAGTCATGAGGCCTTCTGTCCATCTATGTGAAAGCTGGGAGTTTCCCCTGGACAAAGACTGACAAGCCAGTGATTCAAACTGTGCAGAAGCAGAAGGGCTGTGTCCCCCCATCTCTCTCTCTCCAGATAACGTCACAAGTTTGAATACCACATGCAACTGTGGTCCCTCCAAGCCGACAGATTACCACAGACAGACAAACCAGGGAAAGACAGCCACCTACAAGTCTGCCTCAAAGAAATCCCTGAGCCTTGTGGGCCAGCCACAAAGGGCACTTTGACCAGCCAAAGACTTCAAGAATACAACTGCAGCCGGAAGACCACCGTGTCATCCAACATCACATAATGAGTATTTTATTTTAATATTTATTCCGGACTCCCATCTTCTCACTCTGTAATCTATTTCTGTGTGATTCTCGTACGCGTCTGTGCGTAAATGTGTGGTGTATTTTTTATGATTTTATTTAGATCGGGTTGATATTGTTAAGTATAATAAACTCACCTCTTTCCTGTTTAAACTCAAGAGAACCTGCCCGATCAGGTCCTTCACTGACAATCCAAAGGTAAAAGGTAAAATACTCAATGAGAGGGTTAGCACATCCACTGGTTAAAAAGAACAAACAGAGTTGTGGTCAAATAAGACGAGCGATTGTGACCCATCCTCACCTGGCCGTAACAATAGGCAGGGTTGGGGATCGCGAGAATATGGGGATGAACTCAGCTCAGCATTAAACAGGTACCAGAGATTGTAACCTTCCTGGTTCAGCCTCAGACAACGGTCAGTGAGGGGGATGCAGACCGTTGATAGGGAATAGAGTATGTGACAAAAACTGAAGACAATGACTTCAGTCTTCTCATGATTTAAATGACAAGAACACCATGTCAGTGAAATATGTTTTCAGAATCTAATAGTTGCAGCTGGAGACTTACCAGGGACACCAATAATAGCGAGTATGGGATAGTAAATAAATTGAATCATCCTCAGAGCATAATAGATCCGCAATTCTAATGTCATCCAATAATAATCAGCAGTAACCAGGTCAAACAAAGAGGAGAAACTCCTGTCCATTGTTGTAACATTCCAATCTATTGTTCTCAGATTCTGATCCATTGTTGTAACATTCCAATCTATTGTTCTCAGATTCTGACCCATTGTTGTAACATTCCAATCTATTATTCTCAGACTCTGATCTATCCTCTCCCTCTGTCTGAAGCTACTGATCTCTGTTAGTGCCGGAGGCGATGCTGCTGCTGATACCATGGAATAGCACATTGAAAGGAGCCCCTTATTAATAGAAGTTGAAAACACTCCAGCGACACAATTTGGGTCCATGGAGACTAACATTAAATACAGTCACTGAACAAACAGGTTCTGTTAACCCCTTTCAATTCCACACTTTTTGTACAATAACAAAGTTGAACATTTGCCTGGTCTGGATGGGATGTATGAGGGTTGCTGAGGGAAGGTATGGTGGAAGCAGCAGAGGCACTGGCCAGAATCTTTCAGTCATCCTTGGATATGAGAGTGATAGAAGATGGAAACTCTCCAGTGAAACATAAGGTTCACTAATGTTCTTTAGGGAAGGAAATCTGCTGCCCTTACCTGGTGGCCTACATGTGACTCCAGACCAAATCAATGTGGTTGGCTTTTACATGCCTTCGGAAATGGGCTAGCAAGCCACTCAGTTGTATCTAACTACTATGAAGTCAATAAAAAGGAATGAAACCGGATGGACTACCCAGCATCGACCTAGGCACCGGAAACGACACGGACAAACTCAGCCCTGTCGACCATCCAATGTCCTCCTTACTAACATCTGGGGGCTTGTGCCAAAGTTGGGAGAGCTGTCCCACAGACTAGTCAAGCAGCAGCCTGACATAAAAATATATCTTGCATGTAAAATCATGGGATAATAAATGACAAGCAGCACGGATAGGTTAATGGAAAATCATTTCTGATAATCTTGATAGGGTTTGTTGATATAACTGTGAGTGTTAATGAGGATAGCGTGTTTCATGTTATAGAATTATAGACACGTAGAAACCTTAAGGGACAGAAAGAGGCCACTTGGCCCATCGTATCTGTACCAGCCGAAAAATGATCCACCTATTCGAATCCCACCTTCCAGCATTTGATCCATAGCCCTACAGATTATGACACTTGAAGTGCACATTCAGACCGCTTTTTAATGAGTAGAGGGTTTCTGCCTCAAACATCCTTTCCAGCAGTGGGTTCCAGACCGTCACTAAAAGCAGGGGACCCAGTACTGAGCCCTTCTGGAACACCACGGGAAACAGTGCTCCAGTCACTAAAATACCCGTCAACAATTACCCTTTGTTTCCTGCCACTGAACCAATTTTGTATCCACCTCGCTGCATTTCCCTGAATTCCATGGAATTTTCTTTTTGAACCAGTCTGTCATGTGGGATCTTGTCAAAAGCCTTGCTAAAATCCATGTAGACCACATCAACTGCATCTTTCATCTATACCCCTTGTTACATCTTCGAAAAATTCGATCAAGTTGGTCAAACAAGCTCTTCCCTTAACAAATCCATGCTGACAATCCTTTATTAACCTGTGCCTGTCTCAGTGACAGTTTACCCCGTCTCTCAGAATGATTCCAACCATTTTCCCACTACTGAGGTTAGACTGACAGGCCTGTAATTATTCAGACTATCCTTCACTCCCTTTTTAAACAGAGGTCCAACGTCAGCAATTCTCCAATACTCCGGCACCACATACTGTATCCAGTGAGGACTGGAAAATGATAGTCAGACCCTTTGCTATTTCCTCTGTTGATTCTTGTAGCAACCTGGGGCACATTTCAATTGGATCAGGTGATTTATCAACTTTCAAGGATACTAATCCCATTAACGCTTCCTCTCTCAGTATGTTGATCACATTCAATAATTCACACTCTTGCTCCTTAACTACAATATCTGCATCCGCCCTCTTTTCTGAAGACACTAAAAGTATTCAATAAAACCATACCAATATCTTCCACCCCTACGCATAGGTTACCTTTTTGGTCTTTTATGGGCCCTACCCTCCCCTTAGTTAACCTCTTACTCTTAATGCATTGAGAAAACATCTTTGGGTTCACCTTGACTTAGCTTGCCAATATACTTTCATGCTCTCTCTTTGCTGTCCTAATTTCCTTTTTGATTTAACCCTTCCACTTTCTAAACTCCTCTCAACTTTCTGCAGTATTGAGTTCTCAGTGTCGGATGTATGCTTCCCTTTTCTGTCTTATCTTACCGTATAGGCTCCTTGACATCCATGGGACTCTAGATTTGGCCGCCTCACCCTTTTTCTTTGTGGGAACATGTTTACCCTGAACCCCTTGAATCTCCACTTTGAATGCCTCCCAGTGCTCTGAGGCAGATTTACCTTCAAGTCGCTGTTTCCAGTCCACTTTCGCTCCTCGGTTTAGTAAAATTGGCCTTGCCTCTAAATCCTATTCTATGTCTGTACTTTTCCATAGTTATGTTATAACTGACTGAATTATGATCACTCCCACCAAAATGCTCTCCCCTGACACTCCATACACCTGCCCAGCGTCATTTCCTAAAACAAAGTCGAAAACTGCACCCTCTCCTGTTGGACTTTCTGCATGCTGGACAAAAATGTTGTCCTGAATGCACCTCAAGAATTCTGCTCCCTCAATTCTTTTCATACTAAAACTATCCTCGTTAACATCGGAGTGATTAAAATACTCTACTATTACTGCCCTATTGTTCTTGCACTTCTCAGAGACTTGCCTACTTATCTGCTCCTCTATCAACCTCTGACTATTTGGCTGTCGAGATCACTCTCCCAGCAGTGAGATTGCCCCTTTTTGGTTCCTCAGCTGAATCGATATGGCCTCACTTGATGAACCTTCCAACATATCATCCCTCCTCACAGCTGCAAAAGATTCCTTGAGCAGAATTGCCATTCCCCTCCTTTCTTAACCCCCTCCCTATCGCATCTGAAAACCCGGTAACAAGGAACGTTGAGCTGCCATTCCTGTCCCTCCTTAAGCCATGTTTCTGTAATAACTATGATATCATACTGCCACATGTCTATCTTTTCCCTCCGCTCATCTGCTTTATTTGCAGCACTCCATACATTGAAATAGATACCCTTGAACACTGCCAAACCTTTTTTTCATTTTCTCACCCTCATTTCCTTTGTCTTCTAGACTCATCCATTAATTTTCCACCTTCCATTTTCATTTCTGATTTTTTCCCAGCTGAGTCTACCCTCAGGTCCCCCACCTCCCTGCCAAACTAGTTTAAACCCTCCCCAACAGCACTAGCAAACTGTTCCTCAAGGAGCCCAGTCCTGGCTCTGTTCACGTGCAACCCGTTCGGCCTGTCAAGGTCCCATCTCCCCCAGAGCCGGTCCCAGTATCCCAGGAATATGAATCCCTCCCTCCTGCATCATCTTTCCAGCCACACATTCGTCTGCCTTATCTTTCTATTTATATACTAAGTTGCACCTGGCACTGGGAGTAATCTGGAGAATTCTACTTTTTGACTATGTTTGAGGTCCTGCTTGCTAATTTCTTCCCTAGCTCCCTAAATTCTGACTGCAAGACCACATCCCGCTTTCTACCTCTGTCGTTGGTTCCCATGTGGACCACGACTTCTGGCTGTTCCCCTCCTCCTTCAAGATGTTCTGCAGTCGCTGAGTGACATCCTTGACCCTGGCACCTGGGAGACAGCACACCATCCTGGATTCACGTCTATGGCCACAGAAGCGCCAGTCTGTTCCCCTGACTATTGACTCACCTATCACTATGGCTCTTCCAGTCATCCCTGTATCCCGCTCTGCAGCTTAGCCACCCGTGGTGCCATGGACTTGCTGTGGCTGCACTCCCCAGGTGAAGCATCACTTTCCTCAGTATTCAGAACTGAATACCTGTTGGAGAGTGAGATGCACTCAGGGGTCTCCGGCACTACTTGCCTGATAATTTTTGACTGCCTGCTGATCACCCATTCCCACTCTCCCTGCATGCTCTTCAGCAGTGTGGTGACCACATCTATGAACATGCTAAAGCTGAATAAACTGGTATATGAGAAGGAAGAATGTGCAGGGTTCCGGGAAGAAGGCAGGGAATGGGATTAGGTGAATTGTGCATTCGGAGAGCCGGTGCAGACACGACTGGCTGAATAGTTCCTTCTGTGCTGTAATAACACTGTGATGGGGCATCTCAGATGGGTGTAATGGTGGAGAATGGGGGATCCATGGCGGGAAAGAGAAGTTGTCCTATGGGAACCGGTATCTTAGCAGGGACTCTCCGACAACCTGTCCGGCTGGAAGGCATACAGGAAATATCCTCGCTGCCTCCTCCTCCTCCTGAGGTATCCTCCAGATTCCTGGTGCCAATGCCTGTGTCCTCATGATGGTGATGATATGAAGGATGCAGCAGAACACCATGAACCTGGACACCTGCTCCAGTGTGTACTGGAGGGCACCCCCGAGCAGTTCAGACATCGGAAGCATTGCTTCATCACACCGATGGTCTGTTCCACCATGTTCCTGGTGACTTCATTGCTCATGTTTTACACATGTTAATTTTGTGAGGTTGGTTGGTGTGGGATGTGTTTTGGGGGTGTAGAAACATGAACTGTGTCTAGAGGGGTTTCCTTTGCCTCCGAGAAGCCACATTCTGGTTCTGTAAGGAGCCCCGGAGTATAGGGACCGGCTGACTGATTCAGAATGAAGGTATCCTTGCTGCTGCCAGGATAGTGGACATTCACCAACATGATGTACTGGGCATGCTCACACACCAACTGTACATTAATGGAGTGAGAGTTCTTCCAGTTCCTATGACTCTCCCTATTGAAATGGGGACCCCGCAGAGCCACCTACACCATTAGGAATCCCGCTATCCTGACAAAGCTACGGGATCACTCATCCTGCTTCTCCCTGCTGAGGAAGAAAATGATGACATAGATGGTTACCCTCACCTCCCAGAATTATCAATGGACAACAGACAGGCCTCGCAACTACTGTTCAGTTAGTTTAACATCATTGGTGAGTCAGGTTTTAGAAGCAATTATCAGGGAAAAATCAACACACACTTGGAGAGGTTTGAGATATTTAAGGATTGTCAGCACGGATTTCTAAGGCAGATCATGCTTGACTGAACTAATTGAATTTATTTCGATGATCTGAGAAGGTTGATGAAGGGAATGTGGTGGATGTTGTATGCATGGATTTGATGAAATTGTTCAATGAGCAACCACACAAAAGCTTGATTAACAAAATTGAAGCTCAGGAATAGCATCCAGTTGAATCAAAAATTGTCCAAATGACAGAAAAAAGAGAAATGTGTTAAATGGTTGTTTTTCAGACTGGAGGATGGTAGACAGTGAAGTTCCCCAATGGTCAGTGCGAGGAACACTGTGTTTTTTCTTTGCTATATATAAATGACATGGATCTTGAAATAATGAGTAGAATTTACATTTTTTCTGATGATTGCAATCTTGGAGGCGTGGTAAACAGTGAGGATGTCACAAACCACCTACAACATGATGTAGATCGGCTAGCAGAATGGACAGAGAAGTGGCAGGTAGAATTTAATACAGAGGAGTGTGAGGTGATGCATTTTATCAGATGGACGAGGAAGGCAATATAGACATAATGACACAGTTCTAAAGATTGTGCAGGAACAGAGGGACCTGGGGCTCCATATGCATTGATCTTTGAAGGTGCCAGGACATATTAGGAGGGTGCTTAGTCAATCATATCAGATCTTGGGCTTCATCATTGGAGGCAAAGATACAAAATAAGGGAAGATATGCAGAAACTTCATAAAGCTTTGGTTGGACCCCAACTAGAGAACTGAGTACAGTTCTGGTCACCACACTGTAGGAAGGATGTGATAGTCCCTGAAAGGGTGCAGAGGAGATTTACCAGAATGATTCCAGGGATGGGAGTTTAGTTACAAAGTGAGTTCGGAGAAGATGGAGTTGTTCTCCCTGGTGTAAAGGAGATTGAGAGAGATTTGATAGAGGTGTACATGATTATGATAGACTTAGATAGACAAGGAAAAACTGTTCCCATTAACTGATGAAACAAGGACTAGGGGACACAGATGGAAGGTTTCGGGAAAGAGATACAGGGGGAATATGAGGAGGAACTTTTTTACACAGTGGATGGTAATGAGCTGGAACTCGCTACGCATGAGGGTGGTGGAACCAAGCCAATCAATGATTTCAAAAGGAAACTGGATGGACACCTGAAGGAAATGAACTTGCAGGGATACGGGAATTGAGCGGTGGAGTGGAACTGACTGGATTGTTCCACAGAGAGCCGGCATAGAGTGGCTGAATGGCCTCCTTCTGTGTTGTAAATGACTCCATCGATTTCTACCACTCTATGTTAGATATGTCACCTGCTCCTGCCTGGAACCATCCAGATACATAGAAGTTCAATTAAACTGTGACCTTGACGGCCACTGACCGCTCCGTCCTCACCCTGGTGTGAGGCTCCAGGTTGTGTTACAGGAGGTGACACAGCTCTGTGACCACCTCCTTATTGAATCAGAGTCACCTCACACACTGCTCCTGGGTTAAGTGTAGGTAGGAAAAGTGCTCTTGGAACACCCGGGGTGGGTAGGGCAGAGCCCCCTGCTCCTCTATATTTACAGAGCTTCCCTCTCTGCAGCCTCTGCTCCATTTGTTGGTCATGTGACAGACCCAGAGACACTGTAACTACAGTCCCAATACCTCTTCCAGAGTTGGGTCACCAAATCTTCTGTCCTCCCTGAATGTCTGCAGCAGCTCCCAACACAACCTCCAGAAAACCATCCACAGCACCTCCAATAACTTTACAATAGCAGAAGTAAGTCAAAAGCCCCTCACCTGTATGTTCGATGCCTGGTCCTTTGAAATGACACTAGAGGGGGTTCCTCGTGCTGCTGAATGTATGTTCAGCTGACATTGACTAACACAGGCGGTCAGTGGACATGCACAGACCAAGTTTCAAAGACGTACATCAAAGCTGCTGCTATGGTACATTGACATCACTTTCAAATCCACCCTCAAAGGAACAACACATACATGGTACAATTGAGCTAGAGCCCTGCCCAACTTGGGACAGTGTGCAGGCCACAGTAGAAGTGGCCGGCTGTGAAGACCACGCGAACAGCACATAGATGATACGACTGGGCTGGAGCCCCGCCCAGCATGGGATATTGTGCAGACCACACTGGAAGTGACCAGCTGTGCGATTCACATCTCTTTCTGGATCCCAATTCTGTACCGTCAGCAGCAGTCTTGCTGCGGAGTCTATAATCCTGGCTCGGGACACATACAGAAAAAGAAATTCACTTTACAAGGAGAACTGAAAAAAGAGTGAAGTCGAAAGATTTGCAGGAATATATGAATTGGAGAGGGGAAAATGAATAAATGGAGGGCTGAGGCCATGGAGAGATTCAAACATAAGAATGAGAATATTAAAATTAAGGTGCTGTCAGACCGGTAGCCAATGTAGATCAGTGAGCACAGGGGTGATGGGTGATCGGGATTTGGAATGAGTTAAAATACAGGCAGCAGAGTTCTGGATGGGCTGTGGTTTATGGAGGTTTATAACGAGAAGGGTGACCAAGATGGAATTGGAATAGTCAAGTGTGGATTTATCAGTGATGCGGATGAGGGTTTACGCAGCAGATGGGCTGAGGCAGAGGTGGAGATGGGTGAAATCACAGAGGTGGTATTAGGCAGGGTTGGTGATGGAGAGAATATGAAGATGAACTCAGCTCAGGTTTAAATATAACTCAGAAGTTGTAAACTGTCCGGTTGAGCCTCAGATATTGGGCAGGGTGGAGTATGTGCTTCCCAGATAGGGGATGGTGTTTGTGATGGAGACCAATGACACTGGCTTCAGTCTTCCCAAAATTTACATAACAGAACAGTATTTCAGTGAAACAGGGTTTACAGATCTCCTAGCCTGAAATAGAGACAGCAACAGCAGCAAAGAACAAGAACAAAGAACAAAGAAAAGTACAGCACAGGAACAGGCCATTCGGCCCTCCAAGCCTGCGCCGATCTTGATGCCTGCCGAAACTAACACCGTCTGCACTTCCGGGGTCCGTATCCCTCCATTCCCATCCTATTCATGTATTTGTCAAGATGCCTCTTAAACATCTCGATGGTACCCGCTTCCACCACCTCTCCCGACAACAAGTACCAGGCACTCACCACCCTCTGTGTAAAGAGCTTGCCTCGCACATCCCGTCTAAACTTTGCCCCTCTCACCTTAAACCTATGTCCCCTAGTAACTCACTCTTCCACCCTGGGAAAAAGCTTCTGACTATCCACTCTGTCCATGCTGCTCATAACTTTGTAAACCTCTATCATGTCGCCCCTCCACCTCCGTCGTTCCAGTGAAAATAATCCGAGTTTATCCAACCTCTACTCATAGCTAATGCTCTCCAGACCAGGCAACATTCTGGTAAACCTCCTCTGTAACCTCTCAAAAGCCTCCTCATCCTTCTGGTAGTGTGGCGACCAGAATTGCTCGCAATATTCTAATTCTGGCCTAACTAAAGTTCTGTACAGCTGCAGCATGACTTGCCTATTTTTATACTCCACGCCCCGACCCATGAAGATCAGCATGCCGTATGCCTTCTTGACTACCTTATCCACCTGCGTTGCCACTTTCAATGATCTGTGGACCTGTACGCCCAGATCGCTCTGCCTGTCAATACTCCTAAGGGTTCTGCCATTTACTGCATACCTCCCACCTGGATTAGACCTTCCAAAATGCATTACCTCACATTTGTCCGAATTAAACTCCATCTGCCATTTCTCCGCCCAAGTCTCCAACCAATCTATATCCTGCTGTATCCTCTCACAATCCTCATCAGTATCCGCAACACCACAAACCTTTGTGTCGTCCACAAACTTACTAATCAGACCAGCTACATTTTCCTCCAAATCATTTATATATACTACAAACAGCAAAGGTCCCAGCACTGATCCCTGTGGAACACCACTAGTCACATCCCTCCATTCAGAAAAGCACCCATCCACTGATACCCTCTGTCTTCTATGACCGAGCCAGTTCTGTATCCATCTTGCAAGCTCCCCTCTGTTCCCATGTGACTTCACCTTTTGTACCAGTCTGCCATGCGGGACCTTGTCAAAGGCTTTACTGAAGTCCATATAGATAACATCCACTGCCCTTCCTTCATCAATCATCTTTGTCACTCCTCAGAAAACTCAATCAAATTAGTGACACACGACCTCCCCTTCACAAAACCATGCTGCCTGTCGCTAATAAGTTCATTTGTTTCCAAATGGGAGTAAGTCCTGTCCCGAAGAATCCTCTCTAATAATTTCCCTACCACTAACGGAAGGCTCACCGGCCTATAATTTCCTGGATTATCCTTGCTACCCTTCTTAAACAACGGAACAACATTGGCTGTTCTCCAATCCTCTGGGACCGCACCTGGAGCCAATGAGGATGCAAATATTTCTATCAAGGCCCCAGCAATTTCTTCCCTTGCCTCCCTCAGTATTCTGGGGTAGATCCCATCAGGCCCTGGGGACTTAACTACCTTAAAGTTTTGCAAGACACCCAACACCTCCTGCTTTTTCATAATGAGATGGCTGAGGCTATCTGCACTCCCTTCCCTAGGCTCATCATGCACCAAGTCCTTCTCCTTGGTGAATACTGATGCAAAGTACGCATTTAGTACCTCGCCCGTTTCCTCTGGCTCCACACATAGATTCCCTTCTCTGTCCTTGAGTGGGCCAACCCTTTCCCTGGTTACCCTCTTGCTCTATATATACGTATATTAAGCTATGGGACTTTCCTTAATCCTGTTTGCCAATGACTTCTCATAACACCTTTTAGCCCTCCTGACTCCTTGCTTAAGTTCCTTCCTACTGTCTTTATATTCCTCAAGGGATTCGTCTGTTCCTAGCCTTCCAGCCCTTACGAATGCTTCCTTTTTCTTTTTGACGAGGCTCACAATATCCTGCGTTATCCAAAGTTCCCGAAACTTACCAAACTTATCCTTCTTCCTCACAGGAACATGCTGGTCCAGGATTCTAATCAACTGACGTTTGAAAGACTCCCACATGTCAGATATTGATTTACCATCAAACAGCCGCCCCCAATCTAAATCTTTCAGTTCCTGCCTAATATTGTTATAATTAGTCTTCCCCCAATTTAACACCGTCACCCGAGGACTATTCTTATCCTTATCCACAAGTACCTTAAAACTCATGGAATTATGGTCAATGTTCCCGAAATGCTCCCCTACTGAAACTTAGACCACCTGGCCAGGCTCATTCCCCAATACCAGGTCCAGTACGGCCCCATCCCTTGTTGGACTATCTACGTATTGTTTCAAGAAGCCCTCCTGGATGCTCCTTACAAATACTGCCCCATACAAATCCCTAACACTAAGTGAGTCCCAGTCAATACAGGGGAAGTTAAAATCACCCACCACTACAACCCTGTTACCTGTACACCTTTCCAAAAGGTCTACATATCTGCTCCTCTACCTCTCACTGGCTGTTGGGAGGTCTGTAGTAAAGCCCCAACATCGTGACTGCACCCTTCCTATTCCTGAGCGCCACCCACATTGCCTCGCTGTATAACCCTTCCGAGGTGTCCTCCCACAGTCCAGCTGTGATATTCTCCTTCACCAGTAATGCAACTCCCCCACCCCTTTTATATCCCCCTCTTTCCCTTCTGAAACTTCTTAAGCCTGGGACATTTAGCTGCCAATCCTGTCCTTCCCTCAACCAAGTCTCTGCAATAGCAAAAACATCATAATTCCAAGTACTCATCCAAGCTCTCAGTTCATCTGCCTTACCTGTTATACTTCTCGCATTGAAACAAATGCACTTCACACCACCAGTCCCGCTGTTCTCCACAACATCTCCCTGCCTGATCTTCCTCTTAGTCTTACTGGCCTTATTTACTAGTTCCCCTTCATTTATTTCACTTGCTGTCCTACTGCTCTGGTTCCCACCCCCCCTGCCACACTGGTTGAAACCCTCCCGAGTGACGCTAGCAAACCTCGCAGCCAGGATATTTGTGCCCCTCCAGTTTAGATGCAACCCGTCCTTCTTGTACAGGTCCCATCTGTCCCTGAAGAGATCCCAATGGTCCAGATATCTGAAACCCTCCCTTCTACAACAGCTGCTCAGCCACGTGTTTAGCTGCACTGTCTTCCTATTTCTAGCCTCACTGGCATGTGGCACAGGGAGTAATCCAGAGATTACAACCCTCGAGGTCCTGTTTTTTAACTTTCTACCTAACTCCCTAAACTCCCCCTGAAGGACCTCATCACTCTTCCTGCCTATGTCGTTGTTACCGATGTGTATCACAACCTTTGGCTGTTCACCTTCCCCCTTCAGAATTCCCCCTGTCCATTCAGGGACATCCTTGACCCTGGCACCAGGGAGTCAACATACCATCCCGGAGTCTCTTTCACGTCCACAGAAACGCCTATCTGTGCCCTGACTATAGATTCCCCTATAACTATTGCTCTTCTGCGTTTTGTCCCTCCATGCTGAACAACAGTGCCAGCCGTGGTGCCACTGCTCTGGCTGCTGCTGTTTTCCCCTGATAGGCCATCCCCCCGAACAGTATCCAAAACGGTATACTTGTTAGAGAGGGGGATAGCCACAGGGGATTCCTGCACTGACTGCCTGCCCCTTCTAGCAGTCACCCATCTATCTGCCTGCAGCTTGGGTGTAACCACTTCTCGAAAACTCCTGACTATGACGTTTTCCGCCACTTGCATGCTCCTAACTGCATCCAGTTGCCGCTCCAACCGATCCATGCGGTCTATGAGGAGCTTAAACTGGGTACACGTCCTGCAGATGTAGTCCTCCAGAACGCTGGAAGCGTCACGGGCTTCCCACATCTCACAGGTGAAGCATTTCACCCCTCCAACTGACATTTCTAACACTAATTAGTTAATTATTATTAAATAAATAAAATGAGAGAGTAAATGACAAGAATTGTAATACAGTTGACAATGGTTTATAGAGCTAATATCTGGAGATATTCACCAGGCAGACAACGGCAGCAAGAAGGACAGAGTAAATTACACGAACAGTAATGCAGTTAAACATGTTTTTAGAATTAATAGCTAGATAGAGAGACTTACCAGGGACCCCAATAATAGCCAGGATGGGATAGTAAATATATTGAATTATCTTCAATGCGAGATAGATACGAGAGTTTAATGACATCCGATCATAATATGTAGAAAAAGAGTAAAGTTCCGAAGATAAACTCCTGTCCATTGTTGTAACATTCCAATCTATTGTTCTCAGATTCTGACCCATTGTTGTAACATTCCAGTCTTTTGTTCTCAGATTCTAACCTATCCTCTCTCTATCTCTCTGGAGCAGCTGATCTCTGTAAGTGCCGGGGCTGATGTTCCCACTGACACTGTGGGATAACACATTGAAAGAAGCCCCTTATTAATAGAAGATGGAAAACACAATTAGGGTCCATGGAGACTGACATTATGTACAGTCACGGAATTAACAGATTCAGTTAATTCTTTTCAATCCAACACTTTTTGTACCGCAATAAAGTTGAACATTTACCCAGTCTGGATGGGATGTATGAGGGTTGCTGAGGGAAGGAATGGTGGAAATAGCCGAGGCACTGGCCAGAATCTTCCAATCCCCCTTGGATATGGGCGTGATGACAGATTTTCACAGGCTCGCCACTCTCTGGGTGAAGAAATTTCTCCTCATCTCAGTCCTGAAAGTTTTACCCCGTATCCTTAGACTATGAACCCTGGTTCTGGACTCCCCACCATCGGGAACATCCTTCCTGCATCTACCGTGTCAAGTCCTGCTTGAATTTTATTGGTTTCGTTTTATTTTGTGTCATACACAAACTTGGAAATATTACATTTGGTCCCCACATCCAAATCATCGATACATATTGTGAACAGCTGAGGCCAAGCTCTGATCCTTGCAGTACCCTACTAGTCACACCATGCCAACGTGAAAATGCCAGTATACTACCTCCTATCCCATTTATTTTAATTTTGCGAAGCAAGCTCCTTCTGGTGGACTTCATCAAAAACCTTCTGAAAATACAAGTATACCATGTCCACCAACTCCCCTTTATCAATTCTGTTAGTAACATCCTCAAAATCTCCAACAGGTTCGTCAAACATCATTTCCCATTCATAAATCCATGTTAACTATGCCCAATCAGATCATTGTTATCCAAGTCCATTTATCACATCCTTTAGAAATGATTCTCGCAGGTTCCCAACGATTAATGAAAGGCTAACAGCTTTGTAATTCCCTGTTTTCTCTCTCCCTCCCTCTTAAATAGTGGGTGACATTTGCGACGTTCCAAGCTGCAGGAACCGCTCCGGAATCTGCAGATTCTTTGAAGATGATCAGCAATGCATTTCCATAGCTATCTCGTCAACACTCTGGCAAGTAGAATATCAGGTCCTGGGGACATACCAACCTTCAGCCCAATTAATTTCTTCAATTTCTTCTTAGTAATACTAATTTCCTTCAATTCATTGCAGTTCTGAAGAAGGGTCACGTTATCTCTGCTTCTCTCTACACAGATGCTATCAGACCTGCTGAGTGTTTTCAGCATTTCTTGTTTTTATTTCAGATTTCCAGCATCCATAGTATTATGCTTTTAATTTCCTTCAATTTTTTATTCCTACAATCATTTGGATCTCTCATTCTGGGAGATTTCTTATATATTCCACTGACACAAAGTAATCATTTAGCTTCTCTGCCATTTCTCTGTTCCCCATTATAAATTCTACTGACACTGCCTGTGATGGACCCACATTTGTCTTAGCCAAACGTTTCCTTTTTATGTACCTGTGGAAGCTTTTACAGTCCGTTTTCATATTTTTTCCAACAAACTTTCATATTCTATTCTCCCTTTCTTTATCAGTTTCTTCTTCCTCCTTTGATGTATTCTAAAGTCCTCCCAATTCTCAGGTTTACTCCGATTTATGGCAACTTTATAGGCCTTTTATAGAGACATAGAGAGATACAGCACTGGAACAGGCCCTTCAGCCCACCGAGTCTGTGGAGAACAACAACCACCTGTTTATACCAATCCGACATTAATCCCATATTCCCCAACACATTCCCACCATTCTTCTACCACCTACCTAAACTAGGAGCAATTTACAATGGCCAATTTACCGATCAACCTGCAAGTCTTTGGCTGTGGGAGGAAACTGAAGCACCCGGCTGAAACCCACGCGGCCACAGGTAGAACTTGCAAACTCCACATAGGCAATACCCAGGACTGAACCCGGGTTGCTGGAGCTGTGAAGCTACGGTGCTAACCGCAGTTTTAATCTTATACAATCCTGAACTTCCTTTGTTATCCACAGTGACTGCCTTTACTTTTGGGGTTTATGTGCCTGGAATGGATGTATAGTTGCTGTAAACTATATAATCTTTCTTTAAAGACTATCGATTGCCTATGTACTATCATACCTTTCAATGTAGTTTCCCAATCCACCTCGGGCAATTTGCTCCTCATATCTTCATAATTTCCTTTGCGCAAGTTTAACACCCTGGCTTAAGATTGAACGAACGTACTTTCAAGCATAATGTAACATTCTATCACATTATGGTAATTCATCCCTAAAGGTAATTTTACAATACAATTAATAATTATCCCTGTCACATTACATAATACTAGATCTAAAATAGCCTGTTTTCTAGTCGGTTCCTGAACATACTGCTCTAGAAAACCATCCGTAACACACTCCAGAAACTCGCTATCCATGAAATTTGTTCTCATTAGGCTACCCAGTCTATATGAAGATCTAACTCACCCCTGATTATTGCATTACCCATGCTATATGACTCTCCCATCTCCATTAATGCTGTGCCCCACACTAACAATACTGTTTGGTGGCCTATAAACAGCTCTCCTACCAATGTTTTCTGCCCTTTCAGTTTCTTCGCTCCACCCAAACAGATTCCATATTTTGTTCTGCAGACCTGAGATCCTCCCTTACTAATGTACTGATCCCATCCCTTATTATCAGCGCAACATTACGTCGTTTCCCTTGTTGCCTGTCCTTCCAAAAGGTCCAAAATGCCTGCATATTCAGTTCTCAGTCTTGGTCACTCTGTAGCCACGTTTCCGTTATGACTATTAGATCATACCCATGTACCTCTATTTGGGCCTTTAAATCATCTACCCTGTTCCAAATACTGCGCGCATTCAGGTACAGTGCCCATAACTGTGTCTTATTGACATTCTGCATTCTAGTTGAAGCTCACCTTTGTTTCGCCTCCCTTCGAATGTCACCTTCTACTTTTCTACCTCCTGTTACCAGCTTTACTTCCTTCCAATTTGATCCTTCCTTCCAATTTCAAAAGGAAACTGGATGGGTGATTGAAGGAAGTGGACTTGCAGGGCTACGGGAATTGGGCGGGGGAGTAAGACTGACTTGATTGATCCACAGAGAACCAGCATGGTCTCGATGGGACGAATGGACTCCTTCTGTGTGTTAAGTGACTTTGACTCTATCACTGTCTATGACTGAATGTTGGATATGTCTCCTGCTCCTGCCTGGAAAGATCCAGATACATAGACGTTCAATGAAACTGTGACCTTAACAGCCACTGACAGCTCCGTCCTCACCCTGGTGTGAGGCTCCAGGTTATGTGACAGGAGGTGACACAGCTCTGTGACCACATCCTTATTGAATCAGAGTCACCTCACACACTACTCCTGGGTTAGATGTAGGTAGGAAAAGTGCTCTTGGAAAACCCGGGGTGGGTAGAGCAGAGTCCCCTCCTCCTCCATCGTTACAGAGCTTCCCCTCTCTGCAGCCTCTGCTCCATTTGTTGGTCATGTTACAGACCCAGAGACATTGTAACTACAGTCCCCGTACCTCGTCCAGAGTTGGGACACCAAATCCTCTGTCCTCCCTGAATGTCTGCAGCAGCTCACAACACAACCTCCAGAAAACCATCCACATAACCTCCTCCAACTTCACAAAAGCAGAAGTAAGTCAAAAACCCCTCACCTGTAAGTCGGATGTCTTGTCCTTGTTCCTCGTGCTGCTGAATGTATGTTCAGCTGAGAGTGACTAACACAGGCAGTCAGTGGGCATGCACAGATCAAGTTTCAAAGACGCGCATCAAAGCTGCCGGAATAGCAGTTTGACATGACATTCCACAACTCCTCATGCTACTAGTGCACACAATGTACACCCGGGCTAGAGTACTGCACAGCATGGGACAGTGTGCAGGCCACACCAGAAGTGACTGGGAGCTCAGTTCAGACCCTTTTCTGGATCCAGGCTTCCACAGTGTGGGCAACAATGCTGCTGTAAGAGCTGAAAATCACCACCAGGGAGAGATAGTGAGGGAAGGAAATTCACTTTAAAAGGGGACATGGAAATAGACTTGATGGTGGAAGAAATGCAGGAATATGGGAATGGGCAGGGGAATGGGGCTAATTGGAGGGGCGAGGCCATGGAGGGATTCAAACACAAGAATGAGATTATTAAAATTAAGTGCTTTCAGACCGGGAGCCAATGTAGATCAGTGAGCACAGGGGTGATGGGTGATCGGGATTTGGTGTGAGTTAGAATACAGGCAGCAGATTTCTGGATGGGCTGTGGTTTATAGAAGTTTATAACCTGCAGGGGGACCAGGATAGAATTGGAAAAATCAAGTGAATAAAGGCACAGATGAGGGTTTATGCAGCAGAAGGGCTGAGGCAGAGGTGGAGATGGATGATATTACAGAGGTGGTAATAGGCAGGATTGGTGATGTAGGGAATATGGAGATGAACTCAGCTCAGGTATAAATAGAATACAGAGGTTGTGAACAGTCTGGTTCAGCCTCAGATATCGGGCAGGGTGGGGTATATGTTTCACAGATAGGGGATGAAATTTGTGATGAAGACCAATGACACTGGCTTCAGTCTTCCCAATATTTGCATTACAGAACAGTATTTCAGTGAAACAGGGTTTGCAGATCTCCTAGCGGAAAATAGAGACTTACAAGGAGCACAGACAGGACCGAAGATGAGTGATGAACTTGCAAGAACTGCAATACAATTGGCAATGGATTTACAGCTAATAGCTGGAGGTAGAGATTCACCAGCAACAGTCGCAGCAGCAAGAAGGGCAGAGTAAATTACAGGAGCAGTATTGCAATTAAACATGGTTTGTAGAAATAACAGCTGTATAGAGAGACCGACCAGGGACACCAACAATAGCCAGGATGGGATAGTAAATATATTGAAATATCACAAATGCATACAGGATCCGATCTTCTAATGAGTACCAATCCCAATATGTAGAAAGATAGTAAAGATCCGAGGATAAACTCCTGTCCATTGTTGTAACATTCAAATCTATTGTTCTCAGATTCTGATCTATCCCTTCCCTCTCTTTGGAGCCACTGATCCCTGTCAGTGCTGAGCGTGATGTTCCCTTTGACGCTATGTGATAACACATTGAAAGAGTCCCTTATTAATAGAAAAGAAAAACCCTCCAGTGACACAGTTAGGGTCCATGGAGACTGACATTAATTGCAGTTACTGAACAAACAGGTTCAGTTAACCCTTTTCATTTGGACACCTTTTGTACCACAATAAACGATAACATTTGCCCAGTCTGAATGGGATGTATGAGGATTGCTGAGGGAGGGAAAGATGAGAATAGCAGATGCACAGGCCAGAATCTTCCAATACACCTTGGATATGGGAGTCGTGGCAGAGGACTGGAGGGTTGCCAATGTTGCACTCTGATTAAAAAAGGAGAGGTGGAGTAAACACTATATTTACTGTCACTGATGGGGAAAATTCTAGAGTTCACATCCCAGGACAAACGTATTTGCTGCTTGAGAAAAGAAAAAAACCATGGACAACAAATGGCCAGCAGCAAGGATATGGTAAGACAAGTCATGTCTAGTAAATGCCAACAACAACAACGTATATTTAGATCGTGCCTTTTATGCAATAAAACATCGCAAGAGCTCCACAGGAGCATTATGAAGCAAAGTATGACACAGAGCCACAACAGGAGATATGAGGTCAGATGACCAACAGCTTGGTCAAAGAGGAAGGTTTTATGTAGTGTCTTAAGGGAGGAATGTGATGCAGAGAGGCAGTGACAGTGGGATAGTGGTAATGTCATTGAACTAGTAATGCAGAGGCTCAGGCTAATGCCCTGGGTTCAAATCCCACCATAGCAGCTGGCGGAATTTAAAATTCAATGATTTAATATATTCAATTGATAAATGCAAATTTGGAATTGAAAGTTGGACTTAAGAATGTTGCCATGAAAGTATCATTGATTTTTATAACAATCTATCTGGTTCACTAATGTCCTTTAGGGAAGGTGATCTACCATCCTTATCTGTTCTGGTCGCCATGTAACTCAATGTGGTTCACTTTTAACTGTCCTCTGAAATAGTCTAGAAAGCCAATCAGTGTCAAGCATAATTATGGATGGACAACAAAGATGCAGGAATGGTATTCCAGAGATTTTCATAAGGGTCGTTAACTAGTCTCGGTCGTAACTCTGGACACAGGTCTTTGGGTCGACATTCCTGGGAATGATAATGTGAAGCCTCATGTCCACATTTCGAAACAATTGTTGTTTATAAACTGTCATCTTTTTGATTGGTTACTCGATGGTTCAATCATGAGTATTACAAGAAATAATGAGACAGCACTCAGAGCTCAAATTAAACACCAATGACTCTACTAGATTCAGTAGGAATACTACTAGTTTACAATTATACAAAATACCCATTCGCAATGTACCGGTGAACAATACACCCATTAGTCACAAACATGTTGCAAAGAGTCATGCATACATGATAACCCAGTGAGCATTTCCCTCCCTGCTAATCGTTCTGCCGCTGACCAATCTCCTCGACCTTATCATTGAATCACTATTTCCAATGATTTTGCACCTTTCATATCAAGGTGGGCTGAATGTTTCACTGACAAGATCACACTGTCCTATCAAAATACACCGTAAGCTACAATTGTCCAATGAGATGCCTAATTCTTTGTTCAGATGATGATATGAGAGACTGCCTTGATGGTGAGCATGTGTTTACATTTCCTTCAGTATTTTCATCACCACTTGTGGATGTTACAGATGCCTCAGGATTGTTCTCAGCACAAACAATAGCAGCTTTTCTTCCTGGTCACATACACATTTTAAACCACAGGACAATTAAACAATCCAAATCTCTTACATTCCTGACGTCTTACAAACTGTTGCTTAGAGAATTTCTGGTTTATTTGCATTTCAAAACAAGACATACTCTGACATCATTAATCATCTTGAATAAAACTCTAGAATTAAAATATCTATTCTCATGGTGTTCATTGTCAATTATTGTAAAAACACATCTGGTTCACTAATGTCCATTAGGGAAGGAAATCTGCCATCCTAACCTGGTCTGGCCTACATGTGATTCCAGACTCACAGCAATGTGGTTGATTCTGAAATGGCCTAGCAAGCTGCTCAGTAGTACGAAACGGCTACAAAATCTAAGAAAAGCAATGAAACCAGACAGACCACCCAGCATCGACCTAGGCACCAGAAACAACAAAGACAAACCCAGCCCTGTCGACCCTGTAAGGTCCTCCATACTAACATCTGGGGGCTTGTGCCAACGTTGGGAGAGCTGTCCCACAGGCTAGTCAAGCAGCAGAAAACATAGTCATACTCATCGAATCACACCTTACAGACAGTGTCCCAGACAATGCCATCACCATCCCCAGGTATGGACTACAGGGGTTCAAGAAGACAGCTCAGCACCACCTTCTCAAGGGCAATTAGGGATGGCAATAAATGCTGGCAGAGCCAGCGACACCCACATCCCATGAATGACAGAATAAAAGAAATGCCCTGTGTTTAGCTAAAACCCAACAGCTTCAGACACAATCAGTCAACAGTGGGCAGTAGTGGCTGCTGTTTCCAAACGCAAAGCTAGATATCTGCGTCCTTGTTGGGACAAAACTGTAGGATTGAGTTTATTTTATGATAGGACTGTTAGAACTTAGTTGTCATTTCCTTCAGTATAACGGTTAAAATAGTATTCTGTATGTAACATAACCACAACGCATGATGTTAGCTAAATATCTGGACAAGTCCTGACCTGTTGAGTCCCTTTATTTTAAAGTCGTTAGACTGTGGATTATCCCAGGGAGACTGTTAGCTTTTTAACTGGTATAAAACTGTAAACAATGCCCGTGTGGCCAGGAAGCTGTGAAATGAGATATGTACAATTCAATGCCATTAAGTGGTCACTGTGGTTGAATAGGCACAGCAGGGTGGCACCGGGTCAAGATATGACCTTTTGAAAAGGAATTCGTAGAGTTAAGGCAGCTGGAATCTGGAGGCCCCTCCCCTCCCCCCGCCACTCCCCACTGAACGACAATGACAATGACTTAAACCAGGCTCAAGGTACTATCATGGAAGGGCAGTTAGTTAATGACTGACCAATCAAATGAACAGAAATGGCCTTTTACCTAATATGGAACAGAACCAAGCTGGGAAATGTGTATAAATTAAGAGCTTGTAAGACCCCAAAAGGGCACATCATCATCAAGAAGAAGACAGAAGATAGACTCCAATGAAGAGACAAGGTTCCACAGATAACCGGAGGTTGAGGACCGGGTGTTCCATTGAGAACACAACTGCTGACCACTTCCCTTTGCTCAGTATCACCATGTTCTGCTTATTGTGCAGAACTTCATTCAGTCTGTGAAGCTTGTGAAAGCAGCCCCGTACACATGTAGTTTTATAACTAGTCTGAGCAGCAAGTCCCTTTTAGATCTGATCTCCCAACATAGACTGTCATTGTAATTGACCTAAGTCTGACAATTACATTAAATCAAACCCCAGATCTTACAAGTGGTGCTGAAACCCGGGACTTTGACTACTATGCAAACCGAGGCTGTTGTAGCAAAGTTTCGCAAACATATCAATATTCGTTTGACCAGTGAAAACTCTTGCAGGGATAAACTCTTTTGAGGGGCAGACGATTATACTGACCCAGTGATGTCTCTTTAAATACACATTATGTCACAAAAAGACAATGGGAAGAAGGGTCTCTGGGAAACATATGAGGAAGAGTTAAGCACTAAGTGTAATATGGACAGTATCCAGTCCCTGTTCGGAGACTGTGTATGGAAGCATGAACACGTTCCTTTTAAAATATAGTGACGTTTATCCAGGCACACGTCTTGGCTAAACATCAGAAGGGTGAAAAGGCTTTAAATCTGACTCCATGTGCAGCATCACACCGTGCACAGTGCGATGAGGAAGTGATCGAGTCACAGGTGAGAGAAATGGGAGCTCAAAGTGAACAGACCCAGCAGCAGCAGCAGACACAGCTACATGAGTTACACAATAAGCTAGTGTACTTTACTGTCACTATACAACAACAGCCACTTAATGCAGGACAGGCTTGTGCAGTTCAGCAGCAGTTAGAGTTAGCAGAGAAACATATTGTTACTGTCACACAGGATAATGTCCAGTTGACCCAGAAGTTAGAGGATTCTAGAGGTGTCCTTAGGGAGTTACAGGAGTGACCCCACCTGAAGTCAGAGCATGCACAGTACAGGTCTAACATTCAGTGATTGCAAACCCAGAGGGAAAGCAGCTCCCAGGCGGGTGTAGCAGCCTTCACAAAAAGCAGAGTATCACACAGGTGGCACTAAAACGGAGCAGGAGGCCTCGGAGGGGGACAATGTTGGAGAGGGAGAACGTTTACCGTTAAGGTAACCTCCTTGACAGGCTGTCCCGTTAATGTGGTGACAACACCGAATGGAACAGTCTGTTACTCTCAATCCCACCAAGTCACGTGTGACGTTAACAAAGAACAAAGAAAATTACAGCACAGGAACAGGCCCTTCGGCCCTCCAAGGCTACGCCGATCCAAATCCTCTATCTAAACCTATTGCCTATTTTCTAATGGTCTGTATCTCTTTACTTCCTGCCCATTCATGTATCTGTCTAGATACATCTTAAAAGACGCTATCGTGCCCGCGTCTACCACCTCCACCAGCAATGCGTTCCAGGCACCCACCACCACGTAAAGAACTTTCCACGCATATCCCCCCTAAAGTTTTCACCTTTCACTTTGAACTCGTGTCCCCTTGCAATTGAATCCCCCACTCTGGGAAAAAGCTTCTTGCTATCCACCCTGTCTGTCCCTGAGATATAAAAGGAAAGGAAATCTTTCGGAGCCACAGTAAGGCTTAAACAATGTCTGAGGAGAACAGGAGGAAAAGCTTGTGTTTGAGTAAGTGGGTCTGTTTTTGTATTTGAAGTTTCCTGTTTGATTTCTTTGTCTGTCTCAGCCAGTGTCTATTACGGTCAGTTACGTCTGGGCCTGCATGCTGTCTGAATGTAGTTGGTTGTTTAACATGTGTGTATAGTTATATTTTAAATTGGTGTGAGTGGGGAGGACAAAAGTTTTGATAACGTGGATGTTGGAGTGTTAAAAGCAATTGCTTTCTGCTGGGAAGGAGACAGAGAGAAAGAAAGAAAGAGAGACAGAGAGAGAGAGAGTGAGAGAGAGAATGAGTGAGAGAGCGAGACAGAGAGAGAGAGGGGGAGAGAGTGAGAGAGGGAGTGAGTGAGAGAGAGAGAGAGAGAGGTGTTTCTCCAGGGGGGATAATGAGTAATGACACTCAGGGACAGAGGAAATGTGAGCTCTGGTACTTTGATTGTTCCTGTAGGTAAAAACCTTGAAAACCCTCTTTCCACCTCCTGCCGCTATGGGTGTGGATGACACGGACTGAAGTTCCTGTCTTTAACCGGGATCTATTCAGAATCTGGCACACTTGAGGCCTTCCACCATCGGTGGGTACCGCAGGGGCTGGGATGCATCTTTAATGCCGAGAATGGCATTTTAATTTGAGTTTTTGGTTTATTTATCTGTTTTTAATAAACTTAATTCAAAATTTAAATAAAGGGGTCCTGGCGAATAAAGTCCCCCTGGACAAAAAAACAAAACGGGCCTGAGGGTCAGATCGAGAGTAAATCTCCCTCTACACTGTTGAGGGTGTGGAGGGATAAACATAGATGTCTCGTGAGACTGAGGTCTCTGAACCTCCTCACCTCTCCATGAATAAGAGGAGGAGGCATCCCTCCACTGCAGATTGCCGAGAGGAACAGGGTCAGTCTCCTGGCGGGTCCTCGGACTCCCCGCACTACCAGCACCATTGGGGCTCGAGCCCTAAGTCACAGCTTTCTATCCCACAAAATGGAGTGGGGACAGAAGCCTCTGTACCATTCGCAACACCCGAGGTGGGGCGGGGGAGTGGTGAAGGGCCCCTCCCCTGATGGGGGAGCCTGTGGATCCACCAGGAGAAAACATTCCATCTCCCACTTGGTCCGGTGTCCTGGGTGGGGCTGAGATCTGTGAGGGTCAACGCTCTCGGCGCCTGTTGCTGTCATCCAGGATGGATCTGACTCGGAGGTTGATTTGAATAATGTTAACAGTGCTCTGTCTGCTGGTACTGTGGCGCTGGCAGGGTGGGAGATGGCCTCCTCTCTCTACCTCGGGTCTCGCTCCGGCTGGATTTCCAGAGTCAAGAAACAACTGCCTCCCCCGAGGCTGATCACAAGCCCGGGCACCGAGGGGGAGAGGCTGTCCTCAACCACAGGCACTCATATTCCCAGTTTCCCCAGAGGAATATAGGAATGACTCCTCCACCACCGATCCTGGGGATGTGATCATGAGGGAGGTGAGACTCGCTGGCGTGGCCGGGATGTCCACACCACATTGTGTGGTGGGTGTGTCGGCCACTGGCGTTGACGGCACGGAGGAGGATGGTGTCTCGGTGAGGGGCACGGAGGACGACCTTGAATCCATTGCCAGTGAGGCGGTGGACCCCCTCCTGCCTCCTACCGAGTCTCCTCTCATCCCCATTGTAGAACTCCGGGACTTCCTTGCTGCTTGCAGGGAAGTTCAGCCGCCCCTTGACCAGTGTGTGTAGCTGGCGCTGATCATCTGGTCTGTCCGTCTTGCCCTCAAGGATGGTTGCAAATGTGCAGACATGAAAAAAGTCGTGCGATGCCTGTTCAATGTGTTCCTCTCCGGGTTGCTGGGGGAGTGCAAGGTGATGAGCAGTACCACTCTCTCCTCACAGTAAAGTCTTGGTGACAGGATGGTGGTATTTTTGACATGAAGATATCCATAGCCAGCCTCAACATCAACAGCAGCAGGGGGTCTCTCAGCCGTTTTCACAATCTCACAATCCTCAGGGAAGGGAGATTTGTGATGGGTTTTATGCAGGAAACCCACACCGTTCCGGGAGATGAAGCCACCTGGCTCCTGGAGTAGCAGGGTGACTTGATGGATCAACTACCTCAAATTAGTGGACGCCTGGTGGAATCTCCATCCCAACTCCAGTGCTTTCGTCTGGAGGACTCAGAAGAAGGGTACCGGAATTGACCGCCTCTACATTTTACAGGCATACGCCTCCTGCATCACGGTGGCCTCCAAGTGGCTGGTTCCATGCTCGGACCACCACCTGATGTGGGAGGAATTCACTCCACTCCGCACACGGGACGGGTCCCTGTAATGGCACTTTTAACAAATGGCTGCTGGAGGACGAGTGATTCCGTGACTCATTCCGTCGATTCTGGGCTGACTGGAGAAGGAAGCAGGGAGGCTTCCTCTACTTGAGGCTATGGTGGGATGTGGTCAAGACTCACATCCGTGTCTTCTGTCAGGAGAACACGAAGGTGTCGACCAAGAGGCGGGAAGCCGAGATCGAGCTTCTAGAGAGGGAGGTGCTTGACTTGGAGTCCCATCTCGGTCAGGCCATCACAGACCCCATCCTGTGGCAGGTGTACAAAGAGAAGAGGGCGCGCTGAGGGACCTGCAGCTCACGAGGTGTGTACGTGAGGTCGCGGATCCAGATCCTGGAAGATTTGAACCGCGCCTCACCCTTCTTCTACTCAATGGAAAATTGGCAGAGGGTGCATAAGCAGCTCTTCGAGCAGCTGGCAGACGATGGATCCGGAGGGAATGGGAATATTGGTCCGAACCTATAACAGTGCATTGCTCTCTTCGGACCCGTCCAGCGAGGACACGTGTAGAGTTTTGTAGGAGGACCTGCCAAAGATCAGACTGGAGGGCGCCAAAGGATTGGAGACTCCGCTCACATTAGCACAATTGTACGGTGCCCTCCACCAGCACTGAATGGGCAAATCGCCGGGGCTGGACGGGGCCACCGTGGAGTTCCTCGGGGCATTGGGATACGTCCTGAGGACAATAACGTGCAGTTCCTGGGGGAAAGCATGGCGACTCGGGGGTGCCCCTCTCGTGGCACAGGGCGGTTGTCATCCTGTTGCTGAAAAGGGGTGATCTCTGCTTGCTTAAGAACGGGCGTCCGTTCTCCCTCCTCAACATGGATTATAAGATCTACCTACGTCCAGGAATTCCCAGAGAAACACATCTCCAGAGGCACTAATTACAGTCCCCATATCCTCTGTCAACCCTGAATGTCTGTAGCAACTCACAACATAACCTCCAGAAAGCCATCCAAAGCACCTCCACTGACTTTACAATAGCAGAAGTAAGTCAAAACACCCACACCTGTAAGTTGGATGCCTGGTCCTTTTACATAACACTTGTGCTGCTGAATGTATGTTCAGGTGAGCGTGACTAACACAGGCGGACAGTAGACGTGCACAGACGAAGCTAGAAAGACGTCTGTCAAAGATGTCGGAATGGTTGATTGATGTCAATTCAAACCCCTCCTCACACTAACAGCACATGGTCAATTAGCCTGGGCGAGAGACTGGCACAACATGGGACATGTAATGACCACACTAGAGCCCTGTCCAGAATGAGGCACAGTGTTAAGCACACCAAAGCCCTGCCCGTCATGGGTCACAGTGCTGACCACATTAGAGCCCTGCCCAAAATGGAGGGATGTCATGGCCACACGAGAGCCCTGTCCAACATGGGTAACTATGCTGACCACACTACAGACGTGCACAACATCGGGCACAGTGCTGACCACACTGGAACCCTGCCCAGCATGGGGCACCATGCTGACCACACTGGAACACTACCCAGCAAAGGGCACCATGCTGACCACGCGAGAACCCTACCCAGCAAATGGGAACGGAGCTGACCACACTAGAACCCTGCCCAGCATGGAGCACCGTGCTGACCACACACGAACCCTACCCAGCAAATGGGAACGATGCTGACCACACACGAACCCTACCCAGCATCGGGCACCATGCTGACCACACTAGAACACAGCCCAGCATGGGGCACTGTGCTGACCTCACTAACGCCCAGCCCAGCATGGGGCACTGTGCTGATCACACAAGAGCCCTGTCCAGCATGAGGCACTGTGCTGATCACACTACAGTCCTGTCCAGCATGGGGCACTGTGCTGATCACACTACAGTCCTGTCCAGCATGAGGCACTGTGCTGATCACACTACAGTCCTGTCCAGCATGGGGCACTGTGCTGACCACACTAGAACCCTGTGCAGCATGAGGCACTGTGCTGATCACACTACAATCCTGTCCAGCATGGGGCACATTGCTAACCACACTGGAGCCCTGTACAGCATGGGGCACTGTGCTGACCACACTAAAGTCCAGTCCAGAATGGGGCACTGTGCTGACCACACTAGATCCCTGTCCAGCATGGGGCACTGTGCTGACCACACTAGAGCCCTGTACAGCATGGGGCACTGTGCTAATCACACGACAGTCCTGTCCAGCATGGGGCCCTGTGCTGACCGCACTAGAGCCCTGTACAGCATGGGGCACTGTGCTGATCACACTACAGTCCTGTCCAGCTTGGGCAATGTGCTGACCACACTAGAGCCCTGTCCAGCATGGGGCACGATGCTGACCACACTAGAACCCTGTGCAGCATGAGGCACTGTGCTGATCACACTACAATCCTGTACAGCATGGAGCACTGTGCTGACCACACTAAAGTCCTGTCCAGAATGGGGCACTGTGCTGACCACACTAGATCCCTGTCCAGCATGGGGCACTGTGCTGACCACACTAGAGCCCTGTACAGCATGGGGCACTGTGCTGATCACACTACAGTCCTGTCCAGCATGGGGCCCTGTGCTGACCACACTAGAGCCCTGGACAGCATGGGGCACTGTGATGATCACACTACAGTCCTGTCCAGCATGGGGCCCTGTGCTGACCACACTAGAGCCCTGTACAGCATGGGGCACTGTGCTGATCACACTACAGTCCTGTCCAGCATGGGGCCCTGTGCTGACCACACTAGAGCCCTGGACAGCATGGGGCACTGTGCTGATCACACGACAGTCCTGTCCAGCATGGGGCCCTGTGCAGACCACACTAGAGCCCTGTCCAGCATGGGGCACTGTGCTGACCACACTAGAACCCTGTGCAGCATGAGGCACTGTGCTGATCACACTACAATCCTGTCCAGCATGGGGCACATTGCTAACCACACTGGAGCCCTGTACAGCATGGGGCACTGTGCTGACCACACTAAAGTCCTGTCCAGAATGGGGCACTGTGCTGACCACACTAGATCCCTGTGCAGCATAGGGCACTGTGCTGATGTCACTCCAGTCCTGTCCAGCATGGGGCACTGTGCAGATCACGCTAGTGCCCCGTCCAGCATGGGGCATTGTGCTGAACACACTAGGTCCATGTCCAATACGGGGCACTGTGCTGACCACACGATAACCCTGACCAGCATGGGGCTCTGTGCTGACCACACTAGAATCGTTCCAGCATGGGGCACTGTGCTGACCACACTAGCGTCTTTCCAGCATGGGGCACTGTGCTGACCACACTAGCGTCTTTCCAGCATGGGGCACGGTGCTGACCACATTTGATCCCTTCCCAGCATGGGGCGCTGTGCTGACCTCTCTGGCGCACTGTAAAGCATGGGGCACTGTGCTGACCAACTGGAGTCCTGCCCAGCACGAGGAGGCAAGTGCTGACCACACTGGAGCCCTACCTTTCATGGGGCAATGTGCTGAGCACACTAGTGACCTGCGCAACATGGAGCACTGTGCTGACCACACTAGCGACCTGCCCAGCATGGGGCACTGTGCTGATCACACCACAGTCCTTTACAGCAAGAGGCACTGTGCTGATCACACTACAGGCCTGTACAGCATGGGGCAATGTGCTGACCACACTAGAGTCCTGTCCAGCTTGAGGCACTGTGCTGATCACACTACAGTCCTGCCGAACATGGGGCACTGTGCTGACCACTCTAGAGTCCTGTCCAGGATGAGGCACAGTGCTGATCACACTACAGTCCTGTCCAGCATGAGGCACTGTGCTGACCACACTGGAACACTGCCCAGCATGGGGCACTGTGCTGACCACACTAGAACCCTGCCCAGCATGGGGCACTGTGCTGACCACACTAGAATCCTTCCAGCATGAGGCACTGTGCTGACCACACTAGCGTCTTTGCAGCATGGGGCACTGTGCTGACCACTGTAGAGCACTGTAACGCATGGGGCACTATGCTGACCAGGCTAGAACCCTGCCCAGCATGGGGCAATGTGCTGATCACACTGGAACCCTGCCCAGCATGGGGCTCTGCGCTGTACACACTAGAGCCCTGGCCAGCATGGGGCTCTGTGCTGCACACAATAGAACCCTGACCAGCATAGGGCTCTGTGCTGACCACACTAAAGCCCTGTCCAGCATGAGGCACTGTGCTGATCACACTACAGTCCTGTCCAGCATGGGGCACTGTGCTGATCACGCTACAGTCCTGTCCAGCATGAGGCACTGTGCTGACCACACTAGAACCTTGCCCAGCATGGGGCTCTGTGCTGACCACACTAGAATCTTTCCCACATGGGGCACGGTGCTGACAAGATTTGATCCCTTCCCAGCATGGGGCGCTGTGCTGACCACTCTTGAGCACTGTAAAGCATGGGGCACTGTGCTGACCACATTTGATCCCTTCCCAGCATGGGGCGCTGTGCTGACCTCTCCAGAGCACTGTAAAGCATGGGGCACTGTGCTGATCACACTACAGTCCTGCCCTGCACGGGGCACTCTGCCGACCACTCTAGACGACTCTCCAGCATGAGGCACAGTGCTGATCACACTACAGTCCTGTCCAACATAGGGCACTGTGCTGACCACACTAAAGCCCTGTCCAGCATGAGGCACTGTGCTGATCACACTACAGTCCTGTCCAGCATGGGGCACTGTGCTGATCACGCTACAGTCCTGTCCAGCATGAGGCACTGTGCTGACCACACTAGAGCCCTGTGCAGCATGGGACACTGTGCTGATCACGCTACAGTCCTGTCCAGCATGAGGCACTGTGCTGACCACACTAGAGCCCTGTGCAGCATGGGGCACTGTGCTGATCACACTACAGTCCTGTACAGCATGGGGTACTGTTCTGACCACTCGAGCGCCCTGTCCAAAATGGGGCAAAGTGCTGAACAAACTAGATCCCTTTCCAACATGGTGCACTGTTCTGATCACACGACAGTCCTGCTCAGCATGGGGCACTGTTCTGATCACACGACAGTCCTGCACAGCATGGGGAACTGTGCTAATCACGCTACAGTCCTGTCCAGCATGGGGCACTGTGCTGACCACTCGAGCGCCCTGTCCAAAATGGGGCATAGTGCTGAACACACTAGATCCCTTTCCAACATGGTGCATTGTGCTGAACACACTAGATCCCTGTCCAGCATGGGGCACTGTGCTGAACACACTAGATCCCTGTCCAACCTGGGGCATTGTGCTGAACACACTAGATCCCTGTCCAACCTGGGGCATTGTGCTGAACACACTAGATCCCTGTCCAACCTGGGGCATTGTGCTGAACACACTAGATCCCTGTCCAACCTGGGGCATTGTGCTGAACACACTAGATCCCTGTCCAACATGGAGCACTGTGCTGAACACACTAGATCCCTGTCCAACATGGGGCATTGTGCTGAACACACTAGATCCCTGTCCAACATGGGGCACTGTGCTGAACACACTAGATCCCTGTCCAGCATGGGGCATTGTGCAGAACACACTAGATCCCTGTCCAACATGGGGCATTGTTCTGAACACACTAGATCCCTGTCCAACATGGAGCACTGTGCTGAACACACTAGATCCCTGTCCAGCATGGGAGATTGTGCTGAACACACTAGATCCCTGTCCAACATGGGGCATTGTGCTGAACACACTAGATCCCTGTCCAACATGGGGCACTGTGCTGACCACACTAGATCCCTGTCCCATATGGGGCATTGTGCTGAACACACTAGATCCCTGTCCAACATGGGGCATTGTGCTTAACACACTAGATCCCTGTCCAATATGGGGCATTGTGCTGAACACACTAGATCCCTGTCCAACTTGGGGCATTGTGCTGAACACACTAGATCCCTGTCCAACTTGGGGCATTGTGCTGAACACACTAGATCCCTGTTCAACATGGGGCATTGTGCTTAACACACAAGATCCCTGTCCAGCACGGGGAATTGTGCTTAACACACTAGATCCCTGTCCAATATGGGGCATTGTGCTGAACACACTAGATCCCTGTCCAATATGGGGCACTGTGCTGATCACACTAGATCCCTGTCCAACATGGGGCACTGTGCTGAATATACTAGATTCCTGTCCAACATGGGGCATTGTGCTGAACAAACTGGTTCCCTGTCCAACATGGGGCATTGTGCTGAACCCACTAGATCCTTGTCCATCATGGGGCACTGTGCTGATCACACTACAGTCCTGTCCAGCATGAGGCACTGTGCTGATCACACTACAGTCCTGTCCAGCATGAGGCACTGTGCTGATCACACTACAGTCCTGTCCAGCATGAGGCACTCTGCTGATCACACTACAGTCCTGTCCTACATAGGGCACTGTGCTGATCACACTACAGTCCGGTCCAGCATGAGGCACAGTGCTGATCACACTACAGTCCTGTCCAGCATGAGGCACAGTGCTGATCACACTACAGTCCTGTGCAGCATGAGGCACTGTGCTGATCACACTACAGTCCTGTCCAGCATGGGGCACTGTGCTGATCACACTACAGTCCTGTCCAGCATGGGGCAATGTGCTGATCACACTACAGTCCTGTCCAGCATGGGGCACTGTGCTGATCACACTACAGTCCTGTCCAGCATGGGGCACTGTGCTGATCACACTAGAGTCCTGTCCAGCAAGAGGAGACTGTGCTCATCACACGACAGTCCTGTCCAGCATGAGGCACTGTGCTGATCACACTACAGTCCTGTCCAGCATGAGGCACTGTGCTGATCACACTACAGTCCTGTCCAGCATGAGGCACTGTGCTGATCACACTAGAGTCCTGTCCAGCATGGGGCACTGTGCTGATCACACTACAGTCCTGTGCAGCATGAGGCACTGTGCAGATCACACTACAGTCCTGTCCAGCATGGGGCAGTGTGCTGATCACACAACAGTCCTGTCCAGCATGGGACACTGTGCTGATCACACTACAGTCCTGTCCAGCATGGGACACTGTGCTGACCACACTACAGTCTTGTCCAGCATGAGGCACTGTGCTGATCACACTACAGTCCTGTCCAGCATGGGGCACTGTGCTGATCACACTACAGTCCTGTCCAGCATGGGGCACTGTGCTGATCACACTACAGTCCAGTCCAGCATGAGGCACTGTGCTGATGACACTACAGTCCTGTCCAGCATGAGGCACTGTTTTGATCACACTACAGTCCTGTCCAGCATGGGGTACTGTGCTGATCACACTGCAGTCCTGTCCAGCATGAGGCACTGTGCTGATCACACTACAGTCCTGTCCAGCATGGGGCACTGTGCTGATCACACTACAGTCCTGTCCAGCATGAGGCACTGTGCTGATCACACTACAGTCCTGTCCAGCATGGGGCACTGTGCTGATCACACTACAGTCCTGTCCAGCATGAGGCACTGTGCTGATCACACTACAGTCCTGTCCAGCATGGGGCACTGTGCTGATCACACAACAGTCCTGTCCAGCATGGGGCACTGTGCTGATCACACTACAGTCCTGTCCAGCATGAGGCAATGTGCTGATCACACTACAGTCCTGTCCAGCATGGGGCACTGTGCTGATCACACTGCAGTCCTGTCCAGCATGGGGCACTGTGCAGATCACACTAAAGTCCTGTCCAGCATGGGGCACTGTGCTGATGACACTACAGTCCTGTCCAGCATGGGGCAATGTGCTGATCACACTACAGTCCTGTCCAGCATGAGGCACTGTGCTGATCACACTACAGTCCTGTCCAGCATGGGGCACTGTGCTGATCACACAACAGTCCTGTCCAGCATGGGGCTCTGTGCTGATCACACTACAGTCCTGTCCAGCATGAGGCACTGTGCTGATCACACTACAGTCCTGTCCAGCATGAGGCACTGTGCTGATCACACTACAGTCCTGTCCAGCATGGGGCACTGTGCTGATCACACTACAGTCCTGTCCAGCATGAGGCACTGTGCTGATCACACTACAGTCCTGTCCAGCATGAGGCACTGTGCTGATCACACTGCAGTCCTGTCCAGCATGGGGCACTGTGCTGATCACACTGCAGTCCTGTCCAGCATGGGGCACTGTGCAGATCACACTAAAGTCCTGTCCAGCATGGGGCACTGTGCTGATCACACTACAGTCCTGTCCAGCATGGGGCACTGTGCTGATCACACTGCAGTCCTGTCCAGCATGGGGCACTGTGCAGATCACACTAAAGTCCTGTCCAGCATGGGGCACTGTGCTGATGACACTACAGTCCTGTCCAGCATGAGGCACTGTTTTGATCACACTACAGTCCTGTCCAGCATGGGGCAATGTGCTGATCACACTACAGTCCTGTCCAGCATGAGGCACTGTGCTGATGACACTACAGTCCTGTCCAGCATGAGGCACTGTTTTGATCACACTACAGTCCTGTCCAGCATGGGGTACTGTGCTGATCACACTGCAGTCCTGTCCAGCATGAGGCACTGTGCTGATCACACTACAGTCCTGTCCAGCATGGGGCACTGTGCTGATCACACTACAGTCCTGTCCAGCATGGGGCACTGTGCTGATCACACTACAGTCCTGTCCAGCATGAGGCACTGTGCTGATGACACTACAGTCCTGTCCAGCATGAGGCACTGTTTTGATCACACTACAGTCCTGTCCAGCATGGGGTACTGTGCTGATCACACTGCAGTCCTGTCCAGCATGAGGCACTGTGCTGATCACACTACAGTCCTGTCCAGCATGGGGCACTGTGCTGATCACACTACAGTCCTGTCCAGCATGGGGCAATGTGCTGATCACACTACAGTCCTGTGCAGCATGAGGCACTGTGCTGATCACACTACAGTCCTGTCCAGCATGAGGCACTGTTCTGATCACACTAGAGCCCTGTCCAGCATGAGGCACTGTGCTGATCACACTACAGTCCTGTCCAGCATGAGGCACTGTGCTGATCACACGACAATGTTGTCCAGCTTGAGGCACTGTGCTGACCACACAACAGTCCTGTCCAGCATGAGGCACTGTGCTGATCACACTACAGTCCTGCCCAGCTTGAGGCACTGTGCTGATCACACAACAGTCCTGTGCAGCATGGGGCAATGTGCTGATCACACTAGAGCCCTGTGCAGCGTGAGGCACTGTGCTGATCACACTAGAGCCCTGTCCAGCATGAGGCACTGTGCTGATCACACTACAGTCCTGTCCAGCATGGGGCAATGTGCTGATCACAGTAGAGCCCTGTGCAGCATGACGCACTGTGCTGATCACACTACAGTCCTGTCCAGCATGAGACACTGTGCTGATCACACTTCAGACCTGTCCAGCATGAGGCACTGTGCTGACCACACAACAGTCCTGTCCAGCATGAGGCACTGTGCTGATCACACTACAGTCCTGTCCAGCTTGAGGCACTGTGCTGATCACACTACAGTCCTGTCCAGCATGAGGCACTGTGCTGATCACACTACAGTCCTGTCCAGCTTGAGGCACTGTGCTGATCACACAACAGTCCTGTGCAGCATGAGGCACTGTGCAGATCACACAACAGTCCTGTGCAGCATGGGGAACTGTGCTGATCACACTACAGTCCTGTGCAGCATGAGGCACTGTGCTGATCACACTACAGTCCTGTGCAGCATGGGGCACTGTGCTGACCACACTGCAGTCCTGTCCAGCATGAGGCACTGTGCTGATCACACTAGAGCCCTGTGCAGCATGAGGCACTGTGCTGATCACACTGCAGTCCTGTCCAGCATGAGACACTGTGCTGATCACACTACAGTCCTGTCCAGCATGAGGCACTGTGCTGACCACACAACAGTCCTGTCCACCATGAGGCACTGTGCTGATCGCACTACAGTCCTGTCCAGCTTGAGGCACTGTGCTGATCACACTACAGTCCTGTCCAGCTTGAGGCACTGTGCTGACCACACTACAGTCCTGTCCAGCATGAGGCACTGTGCTGATCACACTACAGTCCTGTCCAGCTTGAGGCATTGTGCTGATCACACAACAGTCCTGTGCAGCATGGGGCACTGTGCTGATCACACTAGAGCCCTGTCCAGCATGAGGCACTGTGCTGATCACACAACAGTCCTGTACAGCATGAGGCACTGTGCAGATCACACAACAGTCCTGTGCAGCATGAGGCACTGTGCTGATCACACTACAGTCCTGTCCAGCATGAGACACTGTGCTGATCACACTACAGTCCTGTCCAGCATGAGGCACTGTGCTGACCACACAACAGTCCTGTCCAGCATGAGGCACTGTGCTGATCACACAACAGTCCTGTCCAGCTTGAGGCACTGTGCTGATCACACTACAGTCCATTCCAGCATGAGGCACTGTGCTGATCACACTACAGTCCTGTCCAGCTTGAGGCACTGTGCTGATCACACAACAGTCCTGTGCAGCATGAGGCACTGTGCAGATCACACAACAGTCCTGTGCAGCATGGGGAACTGTGCTGATCACACTACAGTCCTGTGCAGCATGAGGCACTGTGCTGATCACACTACAGTCCTGTGCAGCATGGGGCACTGTGCTGACCACACTGCAGTCCTGTCCAGCATGAGGCACTGTGCTGATCACACTAGAGCCCTGTGCAGCATGAGGCACTGTGCTGATCACACTGCAGTCCTGTCCAGCATGAGACACTGTGCTGATCACACTACAGTCCTGTCCAGCATGAGGCACTGTGCTGACCACACAACAGTCCTGTCCACCATGAGGCACTGTGCTGATCGCACTACAGTCCTGTCCAGCTTGAGGCACTGTGCTGATCACACTACAGTCCTGTCCAGCTTGAGGCACTGTGCTGATCACACGACAGTCCTGTGCAGCATGAGGCACTGTGCTGATCACACTACAGTCTTGTCCAGCATGAGGCACTGTGCTGATCACACTACAGTCCTGTGCAGCATGGGGCACTGTGCTGACCACACTGCAGTCCTGTCCAGCATGAGGCACTGTGCTGATCACACTACAGTCCTGTGCAGCATGAGGCACTGTGCTGACCACACTACAGTCCTGTGCAGCATGAGGCACTGTGCTGATCACACTACAGTCCTGTCCAGCATGAGGCACTGTGCTGATCAGACTACAGTCTTGTCCAGCATGAGGCACTGTGCTGATCACACTACAGTCCTGTGCAGCATGGGGCACTGTGGTGACCACACTGCAGTCCTGTCCAGCATGAGGCACTGTGCTGATCACACTGCAGTCCTGTCCAGCATGAGTCAATGTGCTGATCACACTACAGTCCTGTCCAGCATGGGGCAATGTGCTGATCACACGACAGTCCTGTCCAGCATGGGACACTGTGCTGATCACACGACAGTCTTGTCCAGCATGGGGAACTGTGCTGATCACACTACAGTCCTGTCCAGCATGAGGCACTGTGCTGATCACACTACAGTCCTGTCCAGCATGATTCAATGTGCTGATCACACTACAGTCCTGTCCAGCATGGGGCACTGTGCTGACCACACTGCAGTTCTGTCCAGCATGAGGCACTGTGCTGATCACACTAGAGCCCTGTGCAGCATGAGGCACTGTGCTGATCACACTGCAGTCCTGTCCAGCATGAGACACTGTGCTGATCACACTACAGTCCTGTCCAGCATGAGGCACTGTGCTGACCACACAACAGTCCTGTCCACCATGAGGCACTGTGCTGATCGCACTACAGTCCTGTCCAGCTTGAGGCACTGTGCTGATCACACTACAGTCCTGTCCAGCTTGAGGCACTGTGCTGATCACACGACAGTCCTGTGCAGCATGAGGCACTGTGCTGATCACACTACAGTCTTGTCCAGCATGAGGCACTGTGCTGATCACACTACAGTCCTGTCCAGCATGGGGCACTGTGCTGACCACACTGCAGTCCTGTCCAGCATGAGGCACTGTGCTGATCACACTACAGTCCTGTGCAGCATGAGGCACTGTGCTGACCACACTACAGTCCTGTGCAGCATGAGGCTCTGTGCTGATCACACTACAGTCCTGTCCAGCATGAGGCACTGTGCTGATCACACTACAGTCCTGTGCAGCATGAGGCACTGTGCTGACCACACTACAGTCCTGTGCAGCATCAGGCACTGTGCTGATCACACTACAGTCTTGTCCAGCATGAGGCACTGTGCTGATCACACTACAGTCCTGTCCAGCATGGGGCACTGTGCTGATCACACTACAGTCCTGTCCAGCATGGGGCAATGTGCTGATCACACGACAGTCCTGTCCAGCATGGGGAACTGTGCTGATCACACTACAGTCCTGTCCAGCATGAGGCACTGTGCTGATCACACTACAGTCCTGTCCAGCATGATTCAATGTGCTGATCACACTACAGTCCTGTCCAGCATGGGGCACTGTGCTGATCACACTACAGTCCTGTCCAGCATGGGGCTCTGTGCTGATCACACTACAGTCCTGTCCAGCATGGGGCACTGTGTTGATCACACTACAGTCCTGTGCAGCATGAGGCACTGTGCTGACCACACTACAGTCCTGTGCAGCATGAGGCACTGTGCTGATCACACTACAGTCCTGTCCAGCATGAGGCACTGTGCTGATCACACTACAGTCCTGTGCAGCATGAGGCACTGTGCTGACCACACTACAGTCCTGTGCAGCATCAGGCACTGTGCTGATCACACTACAGTCTTGTCCAGCATGAGGCACTGTGCTGATCACACTACAGTCCTGTCCAGCATGGGGCAATGTGCTGATCACACTACAGTCCTGTCCAGCATGGGGCACTGTGCTAACCACACTACAGTCCTGTCCAGCATGGGGCACTGTGCTGATCACACTACAGTCCTGTCCAGCATGAGGCACTGTGCTGACCACACTACAGTCCTGTGCAGCATGAGGCAATGTGCTGATCAGACTACAGTCTTGTCCAGCATGAGGCACTGTGCTGATCACACTACAGTCCTGTGCAGCATGGGGCACTGTGGTGACCACACTGCAGTCCTGTCCAGCATGAGGCACTGTGCTGATCACACTGCAGTCCTGTCCAGCATGAGTCAATGTGCTGATCACACTACAGTCCTGTCCAGCATGGGGCAATGTGCTGATCACACGACAGTCCTGTCCAGCATGGGGAACTGTGCTGATCACACTACAGTCCTGTCCAGCATGAGGCACTGTGCTGATCACACTACAGTCCTGTCCAGCATGATTCAATGTGCTGATCACACTACAGTCCTGTCCAGCATGGGGCACTGTGCTGATCACACTACAGTCCTGTCCAGCATGGGGCTCTGTGCTGATCACACTACAGTCCTGTCCAGCATGGGGCACTGTGCTGATCACACTACAGTCCTGTCCAGCATGGGGCATTGTGCTGATCACACTACAGTGCAGTCCAGCATGAGGTACTGTGCTCATCACACTACAGTCCTGTCCAGCATGAGGCAATGTGCTGATCACACTACAGTCCTGTCCAGCATGGGGTAATGTGCTGATCACACTACAGTCCTGTCCAGCATGGGGCACTGTGCTGATCACACTACAGACTTGTTCAGCATGAGGCACTGTGCTAATCACACTACAGTCCTGTCCAGCATGGGGCACTGTGCTCATCACACAGGAGACCTGTCCAGCATGGGGCACTGTGCTGATCACACAGGAGACCTGTGCAGCCTGAGGCTCTGTGCTGACCACACTACAGTCCTGTCCAGCATGAGGCACTGTGCTGACCACACTACAGTCCATTCCAGCATGAGGCACTGTGCTGATCACACTACAGTCCAGTCCAGCATGGGGCACTGTGCTGATCACACTACAGTCCTGTCCAGCATGAGGCACTGTGCTGATCACACTACAGTCCTGTCCAGCATGAGGCACTGTGCTGATCACACTGCAGTCCTGTCCAGCATGGGGCACTGTGCTGATCACACTACAGTCCTGCCCAGCATGGGGCACTGTGCTGATCACACTACAGTCCTGTCCAGCATGAGGCACTGTGCTGACCACACTAGAGCCCTGTCCAGCATGGGGCAATGTGCTGATCACACTACAGTCCTGCCCAGCATGAGGCACTGTGCTGATCACACTACAGTCCTGCCCAGCATGGGGCACTGTGCTGATCTCACTACTGTCCTGTCCAGTATGAGGCACTGTGCTGACCACACTAGATCCCTGTCCAGTATGGGGCACTGTACTGACCGCTCTAGAGCACTGTAAAGCATGGGGCACTGTGCTGACCACAATGGAACCCTGCCCAGCATGGGGCTCTGTGCTGACCACACTAGAGTCTTTCCAGCATGGGGCACTGTGCTGACCACACTAGCGTCTTTCCAGCGTGGGGCACTGTGCTGACCACACCAGAACCCTGCCCAGCATGGGGCTCTGTGCTGACCACACTTGCGTATTTCCAGCATGGGGCGCTGTGCTGACCTCTCTAGAGCACTGTAAAGCATGGGGCACTGTGCTGCCCACACTGGAGTCCTGCCCAGCACGAGGAGGCAAGTGCTGACCACATTGGAGCCCTACCTAGCATGGGGCACTGTGCTGATTACACTGGAGACCTGCCGAACATGGAGCACTGTGCTGATTACACTGGAGACCTGCCGAACATGGAGCACTGTGTTGATTACACTGGAGACCTGCCGAACATGGAGCACTGTGCTGACCACACTAGAACCCTGTCCAGCATGGTGCACTGTGCTGATTACACTGGAGACCTGCCGAACATGGAGCACTGTCCTGACCACACTAGGACCCTGTCCAGCATGGTGCACTGTGCTGATTACACTGGAGACCTGCCGAACATGGAGCACTGTCCTGACCACACTAGAACCCTGTCCAGCATGGTGCAGTGTGCTGATTACACTGGAGACCTGCCGAACATGGAGCACTGTGCTGATTACACTGGAGACCTGCCGAACATGGAGCACTGTGCTGATTACACTGGAGACCTGCCGAACATGGAGCACTGTGCTGATTACACTGGAGACCTGCCGAACATGGAGCACTGTGCTGACCACACTAGAACCCTGTCCAGCATGGAGCACTGTGCTGATTACACTGGAGACCTGCCGAACATGGAGCACTGTCCTGACCACAGTAGAACCCTGTCCAGCATGGTGCAGTGTGCTGATTACACTGGAGACCTGCCGAACATGGAGCACTGTGCTGATTACACTGGAGACCTGCCGAACATGGAGCACTGTGCTGATTACACTGGAGACCTGCCAAACATGGAGCACTGTGCTGATTACACTGGAGACCTGCCGAACATGGAGCACTGTGCTGATTACACTGGAGACCTGCCGAACATGGAGCACTGTGCTGATTACACTGGAGACCTGCCGAACATGGAGCACTGTCCTGACCACACTCGAACCCTGCCCAGCATGGTGCACTGTCCTGACCACACTAGAACCCTGCCCTGAATGGGGTACTGTGCTGACCACACTGTCCAGCATGGTGCACTGAGCTGATTACACTGGATCCTTTCCCAGCATGGGGCACTGTGCTGACCACATTAGATCCCTTCCCAGCATGCGGCACTGTGCTGACCACATTAGATCCCTTCCCAGCATGGGGCACTGTGCTGACCACACTTGACCCCTGCCTAGCATGGGTTACAGTGATGACCACACTAGAGTCTTGTCCAGCATGGGGCACTGTGCTGACTGTACTAGAGCCCTGCCCGGTATGGGGCGCTGTGAAGTTTCAGCAGCAGATGGACTGAGACAGGGATGAAGTTAGCGATGTTACCGAGGTGGAAATAGACGGTTGTAATGATATCCTGAAAATGAGGTTAAATCTCATTTTGTGGTCAAATGTGACACCAAGGTTGCAAACAGACTGTTTGAATCTCAGACTGTTACCAGGGAGAGGGATGGAATCAATAGCAAGGGAACAGAGTTGGAGTGGGGAGTCAAAACAATGGCTTCAGTCTTCCCAATATTTAATTGGAGGACATTTCTGCTCATCCAGTACTGGGTGTCGGATAATCAGTCTGATAATTTAACAACAGTGGAGAAATGGAGATAGGTGATGGTGAGGTAAACTTTATGGAGGTCTTTGATGAAACAATGGAGAGGTTTGATGAGGGTGGTGTGATTGAAGTTATATTTATATGGACTTTCAACTGTGTTTGATCAAGTGTCATTCAATAGACAGCTTAACGAAACTGAACCCTATGGATTAAAGGGGCAATGACAGTGTTTTTTTTAATTCATTCACGGGATGTGGGCGTCGCTGGCCAGGATAGCATTTATTACCCATCCCTAATTGTCCTTGAGAAGGTGGTGGTGAGCTGCCTTCTTGAACCGCTGCAGACCATGTGGGGTAGGTAAACCAACAGTGCTGTTAGGATTTTGACCCAGTGACAGTGAAGGAATGGCGATATAGTTCCAAGTCAGCATGATGAGTGACTTGGAGGGAATCTTGGAGGTGGTGGTGTTTCCATGTATTTGCTGCCCTTGTCCTTCTAGTTCGTAGAGGTCGCGGGTTTGGAAGGTGCTGTCTAAGGAGCCTTGGTGCATTGCTGCAGTGCATCTTGTAGATGGTACACACTGCTGCTACTGTGCGTCAGTGGTGAAGGGACTGAATGTTTGTAGATGGCGTGCCAATCAAGCGGGCTGCTTTGTCCTGGATGGTGTTAAGCTTCTTGAGTGTTGTTTGAGCTTCACCCATCCAGGCAAGTGAAGAGTATTCCATCACACTCCTGACTTGTGCCTTGTAGATTGTGGACAGGCTTTGGGGAGTCAGGTGGTGAGTTACTCGCCTCAGGATTCCTAGCCTCTGACCTGCTCTTGTAGCCACGGTATTCATATTAGAACATTAGAACATTAGAACATTACAGCGCAGTACAGGCCCTTCGGCCCTCGATGTTGCGCCGACCTGTGAAACCATCTGACCTACACTATTCCATTTTCATCCATATGTCTATCCAATGACCACTTAAATGCCCTTAAAGTTGGCGAGTCTACGACTGTTGCAGGCAGGGCGTTCCACGCCCCTACTACTCTCTGCTACTGGCTACTCCAGTTCAGTTTCTAGTCAATGGTAGCCCCTAGGATGTTGATAGTGGGGCATTCAGCGATGGTAATGCTGTTGAATATCAAGGGGAGATGGTTAGATTCTCTCTTGTTGGAGATGGTCATTGCCTGGCACTTGTGTGGTGCAAATGTTACTTGCCACTTATCAGCCCAAGCCTGGATATTGTCCAGGTCTTGCTGCATTTCTACACAGACTGCTTCAGTATCTGTGGAGTCGCAAATGGTGCTGAACATTGTGCAATCATCAGCAAACATCCCGACTTCTGACCTTATGATTGAAGGAAGGTCATTGATGAAGCAGCTGAAGATGGTTGGGCCCAGGACATTACCCTGAGGAACTCCTGCAGTGATGTCCTGGAGCTCTTAGCTCTGTCTATCGCATGCTGCTTACTCAGTTTGGCATGCAAGTAGTCCTGGGTTGTAGCTTCACTAGCTTGACACCTCATTTTGAGATATGCTTGGTGCTGCTCCTGGCATGCCCTCCTGCACTCTTCATTGAACCAGGGTTGGTCTCCTGGCTTGATGGTAATGGTAGAGTGGGGGATATGCCGGGCCATGAGGTTACAGATTGTGGTTGAGTACAATTCTGCTGCTGCTGATGGCCCACAGCGCCTCATGGATGCCCAGTTTTGCATTGCTAGATCCGTTCGAAATCTATCCCATTTAGCACGGTGATAGTGCCACACAACACAATTGACGGTATCCTCAATGTTAAGGCGGGACTTCATCTCCACAAGGACTGTGCGGTGGTCACTCCTACCAATACTGTCATGGACAGATGCATCTGTGGCAGGCAGATTGGTGAGGACGAGGTCGAGTATGTTGTTCCCTCGTGTTGGTTCCCCCACCACCTGCCGCAGACCCAGTCTAGCAGCCATGTCCTTTAGGACTCGGCCAGCTCGGTCAGTAGTGGTGCTACCGAGCCACTCATGGTGATGGACATTGAATTCCCCCACTCAGAGTACATTTTGTGCCCTTGCCACCCTCAGTGCTCCCTCCAAGTGCTGTTCAACATGGGGGAGTACTGAGTCATCAGCTGAGGGAGAGCAGTAGGTGGTAATCAGTAGGAGGTTACCTTGCCCATATTTGACCTGATCCCATGAGATTTCATGAGTTCCAGAGTCGATGTTGAGGACTCCCAGGGCAACTCCCTCCCTACTGTATACCACTGCGCCACCACCTCTGCTGCGTCTGTCCTGCCGGTGGGACAGGACGTACCCGGGACATTGTCTGTAAGGTATGATTCCGTGAATATGACTATGTCAGGCTGTTGCTTGACTAGTCTGTGGGCAGCTCTCCCAACTTTGGCACAATTTCACAGATGTTAGTAAGGAGGACTTTGCAGGGTCGACAGGGCTGGGTTTGCCGTTGTCGTTTCCGGTGCCGAGGTCCATGCCGGGTGGTCCGCCCAGTTTCATTCCTTTTTATAGACTTTGTAGCGGTTAGTTACAACTGAGTGGCTTGCTAGACCATTTCAGAGGGCATGTTAGAGGTAACCACATTGCTGTGGGTCTGGAGTCACATATAGGCCAGACCAGGTAAGGACATCAGATTTCCTTCCCTAAAGGACATTATTGAACCAGATGGGTTTTTACAACAATCGACAATGGTTTCATGGCCATCTTTAGACTAGTTTTAATTCCAGATTTTTTTTTATTACTTTCAAATTCCACCTCCTGCTGTGATGGGATTCGAACCCATGTCCCCAGAGGAATACCCTGGGTCTCTGGTTACTAGTCCAGTGTCAATATAACATTGGCTAATGAAGAGTGAACAGAGAGAAGTGGTGAAAAGTTGTTGTTCAGACTCGATGGCAGTATACAGTGGTGTTCCTCAGCTGGGCTACGAAGTGGCAGATGGAGTTCAACCTGGAAAAGTGTGAAGTGATTCACTTTGGAAGGTCGAATTTGAATGCGGAATACAGGCTTAAAGACAGGATTCTTGGTAGTGTGGAGGAACAGAGGGATCTTGGGGTCCATGTCCATAGATCGCTCAAAGTTGCCACCCAAGTTGATAGGGTTGTTAAGAAGGCGTATGGTTTGTTGGCTTTCATTAACAGGGGGATTGCGTTCAAGAGCCGCGAGGTTATGCTGCAGCTCTGTAAGGTTCAACCAGAAATAGAATATTGTGTTCAGTTCTGGTCGCCTCATTATAGGAAGGATGTGGAAGCTTTAGAGAGTGTGCAGAGGAGATTTACCAGGATGCTGCCTGGACTGGAGGGCATGTCCTACGAAGAAAGATTGAGGGAGCTAGGGCTTTTCTCATTGGAGCGAGGAAGGATGAGAGGTGACTTGAAAGAGATGATGAGAGGCATAGATCGAGTGGATAGTCAGAGACTTTTTCCCAGGGTGGAAAGGGCTATCACCAGGGGGCATAATCTTAAGATGATTGGAGGAAGGTTTCAGGGAGATGTCAGAGGTAGGTTCTTTACACAGAGAGTGGTGGGTGCGTGGAATGTGCTGCCAGCGGTGGTAGTGGAAGCAGATACGTTAGGGGCATTTAAGCGACTCTTGGATAGGTACATGGATGATAGTAGAATGAAGGGTAGGTAGTTAGTTTGATCTTGGAGTAGGTTAAAGTTTCGGCACAACATTGTGGGCTGAAGGGCCTGTACTGTGCTGTACTGTTCTATGTTCTATGTTCTATGTTCTATGTTCGGTATTGGGACCACTGCTCTCTTTGCGCTTGGAAAACCCAGGGTGGGGAGGGCAGAGCCTCCTCCTCCCTCTTCACTGAGCTTCCCCTCTCTGCAGCCTCTGCTCCATTTGTTGGTCATGTTTCAGACCCAGAGACACTGTAACTGCAGTCCCCATACCTTGACCAGAGTTTTGTCAACAAATCCTCTGTCGTCCCTGAATATCTGCAGCAGCTCACAACACAACCTCCAGAAAACCATCCACAGCACCTCCACTAACTTTACAATAGCAGAAATAAGTCAAAAGCCCCTCACCTGTAAGTTGAGTGCAAACGTACACACATACGAATGAGGAGCAGAAGTAGGCCATTCGGCCCCTCGAGCCTGCTCTGAAATTCAATAATAACATGGCTGATCTGGTTGTGTTTTGAATTCTAACTGCCATCTTACCCTGATTACCTTTCATTCTCTTGACTAACAAGAATCTTTCTCCCTCCACTTTTAAAATATTTCATGACCCCATCTCCACCACCTTCTGTGGCAGAGAGTTCCAAAGTCACACAAACCTCTGAGAGAAAAATGTTCTCCTCATCTCTGTCCTGAAGGGGCGACCCATAATTTCAAAACAGTGCCCCCAGGTTCTCGACTCACCCACAAGAGGAAACATCCTTTCCACTTCCACCTTGTCAAGACCTTTCAGATTCTAGTAAACCTCAATCAAGTCTCCCCTCACTCTTCTAAACTCCAGTGAAAACAAGCCTGTCTGTCCAACCTTTCCTCAAAAGACAACCCGCTCATTCCTATTATCACTCTAGTAAACTACCTCTGAACCGCCTCTAAAGTATTCACATCCTCCCTTAAATAAGGAGACCAAAACACTGGACATTATTGGAGATGTGGTCTCACCAATGCCCTGTAGAACTGAAGCATCACATGCTGACCTTTATTTTCAATTCCTCTTGTAATGAAGGATAGCATTCCATTCGCCTTCTTTATTACTTGCTGTACCTACCTACTAACTGTTTGTGACTCATGCATTAGAACACCGAGATCCCTAAGCACCTCGGAATTTTGCAGCGTCCTACCAAAGTGAACAACTTCACATTTTCCCACATTATACTCCATCTGTGAGATTGTTTTCCCACTCATGCAACCTATCTTTATCGGTCTGCAACCTCCTTATGTCCTCTTCACAACATACTTTCCTATCTATCTTTGTGCCACCTGCAAATTTAGCTAACATGCCATCGCTTCCCTCATCTAAGTCATTAATATAAATTGTAAAAAGTTGAGGCCCCCTGCACAGACCCCTGATGGACTCCACTTGTCACATCCTGCTAATCTGAAAATGACCCATTTATGCAGACCCTCTGTTTGCTGCAACTGGCTAATCTTCGATCCAAGCTAATATGTTACCCCCGACACATGAGCTCCTACTTTGCACAATCACCTTTTATGTGACATCTAGTCTAATGCATTCTGGAAATCCAAGCGCAGTCGGTCAAAGGGCTCCCCTTTATCCATATTGCATGTTACTCCTTCAAAGAACTTCAATAAATTAGTTCAGGATGATTTCCCTTTCACAAAACCATGCTGTCTATTCGCGATTACCTTCAGTTTTTCTTAAGTGCCCAGCGAAAGCCACCTTAATGATCGATTCTAACACCTTCCCCATAACAGATGTCAAGCTAACTAACATATAGTTGCCTGTTTTCTGCCTCCCCCTCTTCTTGAATAGAGGGGTTATATTTGCTACTTTCCAGTCAGATGGAATCTTTCCAGAGTCTAGCGAATTTTGAAAAAATAACACCCACACATCTACTACCTCATTCGCCACATCTTTTAAGACCCTCGGATGAAGTCCATCAGGACCCGGGGACTTGTCAGCCCGCAACTCCATAAGTTTGCTCAGTAAAGCTTCCCTGGTGATTGTATTTTCACCAAGGTCCTCTCTTCCTTCCACCTCCTGATTTACAGCTATTACTGGCATGTTTCGTGCATCCTCTATAGTGAAGACCGAAGCAAAATATTTGTTCATTGCATCCACCGTTTCCTTATTATCTACTACTAACTTTGCATTCTCACTGTCCAGAGGAGGAACACTCTCTTTACTTATTCTTGTCCTTTTTAAATACCTGTAGAAACTCTTGCTATCCATTTTTACATTTCTCGCTAGCTTCCTCTCATACTCTAATGTCTTTCTCCTGATTAACCCTTTAGTCATTGTCTGCTGTTCTTTATATTCTGACCAATCATTAGAACTGCCACTCATTTCTGCACAATGATATGCCTTTAACTTCAGTGTCATGTTTTCCTTAACTTCGTTAGTTAACCGCAGACGGTGGGTCCTTCCCCTTATAGTAGGAATATACTTATTCTGGAGTATTTTGAAATATCCCCATAAATTTCTGCCACTGCTTCTCTAATTATCTACCTCCAAGCCTAGTAACCCAGTTCAGTTCAGCTAGCTCAGTTTTCATGCCCAAATACTTTCCCTTATTCAAGTTTAAAATACTAGTCTTAGACCCACTCTTCTCACTTTCAAACTGGATGTAAAATTCAGTCACAGTGTGGTCGCTGCTACCTAGAGGTGCCTTTACTCTGAGGTCATTAATTAATCCTGTCACATTACACAATATCAAAACTAATTTAACCTGCTCTCTGATTGTGTCTAGAACGTGGTGCTCTAAGAAACTATCCCTAAAACATTCTATGCACTCCTCATCCAGGCTATTATTCCAAATATGATTTTTCCAGTTTATATGTAGATTAAAATCATCCATGATTATTGCCGGACCTCTATCATAAGCAAACGATATCTCTTCTTGTATAATATGTTTTATATTGCGATTACTGTTAGGAGACCTGTAGACCACTCCCACTGGGCACTTCTTTCCCCTGCTAATCCTCATCTCCACCCAAACCGATTCGACACCCTGATATCCTGTACCAAGTTGATCTCGAGCTAATGCACCAATACCATCCTTGATTAACAGTGATACCCCTCCACCTTTACCTAGCTTCCTATTCTTCTTGAATGTCATATACCCCTCAATATTCTGGACCAGGATGCCTGGTCCTTTTAAAAAACACTAGAAGGGTTTATTCATGCTTCTGAATGTATCTTCAGCTGTGAGTGAGTAGCACAGGCGGTCAGTGGTCATGCACAGACCAAGTTTCAAAGGCGTACATCAAAGCTGCTGGAATGGGACATTGACGTCACTTCAAACCCCTCCTCAGACTAACAGCAAATGCACAGTATACACAGGCTACATCCCTGCACAGCATGGGGCACTGTGCTGGCCATACTAGAAGTGGTCGCCTGTTCCATTCACATCATTTTACAGATCCAGGTTTCTGTAATATTGGCACCAGTGGTGCCATAGAGTAAAAATCACAGCCGGAGGAGACAGGGAGGGGAAAGCAAATCACTTTCAAAAGGGAATTGGAAAAAAAGCCTCAAAGGCATAAGATTACAATGATATGAGACTGGAGAGGGGAATGGGATTAATTGGAGGGGTGAGGCCATGGAGAGATTCAAACACAAGAATGAGAATATAAAAATTAAGGTGCTGCCAGACCAGGAAGAAACGTAGATCAGTGAGCACAGGGGTGATGGGTGATTGGGATTTGCTGTGAGTTTGGATACAGGCAGCAGAGTTCTGGAAGGGCTGTGGTTTATGGAGGTTTATAAGTGGGAGAGTGTCAAGGATAGAATTGGAATATTCAAGTGTGGATTTAAGAAAGGCATAGATGAGTATTTATTCAGCAGATGGGCTGAGGCAGAGGTGGAGACGGGTGATATTACAGAGGTGGTTGTATGCAGGGTGGGTGATGGAGAGAATGTGGAGATGAACTCAGCTCAGAGTCAACTGGATGCCAGAGGTCGCAAACAGTCTATTTCAGCCTCAGACATTGGTCAGTGAGGGGAATGCAGATGGTGGATAGGGAATGGAGTTTGTGACAGTGACTGAATGCAATGTCTTTGGACTTCCCAAGATTTACATGACAAGAACATTAAATCAGTGAAATATGATTCATAGTTCTAAACGTTGGAGAAAGAGACTTACCAGGGACACCAACAATAGCGAGGATTGGATAATAAATCGTTTGAATCATCTTCAGTGCATAATAGATCCGATCATGTAATGTTAGCCAAAAAATAATCTGCAGTAACTAGGACAAACCAAGAGGAGAAACTCCTGCTTCCCATTGTAGTAACATTCCAATCTACTGTTCTCAGATTCTGATCTACCCTCTCTCTCTCTCTCGAACTGCTGATCCTGAAAGTGCCGGGAAGCTGCTGGGAATAACACATTGACAGGAGTCCTGTATTAATAGAAGCTGGAAACCCTCCAGTGACAAATGTGGGGTCCATGGTGACTTACATTAGTAACAGTAACTGAACAAACAAGTTCAGTTAACCCTTTTCAATCCACCAATTTATGCCCTGCCCTGCCTGCAGCAGTAGTAGACTCGCCAACCTTAAGGGCATTTATGTGGTCATTGGATAGACATATGGATGAAAATGGAATCGTGTAGGTCAGATGGTTTCACAGGTCGGCGCAACATCGAGGGCTGAAGGGCCTGTACTGCGCTGTAATGTTCTAATTTTAATTCTAATAAAGTAGAACATGTCTGAATTGGATGTGTGGGGGGTGCTGAGGGAAGGAACTGGCCAGAATCTTCCAACCCTCCTTGGGTATGAGACTGGTGCCAGAGACAGGAGGGTTCTAAATGTTACACACTGTTTTAAAAAAGGAGAGATGCGGTAAACCGTGTAATTACTGACCAGTCAGTCTAACGTCGCTGGTGGGAAATTTCTGGAGTTCACAGCCCAGGACAAAAGCATTCGTTGCTTGAAAAAAAACACCGGACAATGAATGGACGGCAGCAGGGATATGGTAATGACAAATCATGTCTAGCAAAGCTCAACAACAGCAACTTACATTTCTTGGTCAAAGCAGAATGTCTTAAGTAGTGGTTTAAGGGAGGAAAGTGAGGCATAGAAGCAGTGACAGTGGTATAGTGACGATGTCACTGAACTAGAATCCCAGAGGTACAGGCTGATGCCCTCGGTTCAAATCCCACTATGGCAGCTGGTGGGAATTAAAATTCAATCAATTAATAAGTTCAACTGATTAATAAAAATCTGGAAATGAAAGCTATTCTCAGTAATGGTGTGACAAATCTATCATTGACTGGTGTAAAAACCGATCGGATTTACTAATGTCCGCTAGGGAAGAAAATCTGCTGTCCTTACCTGATCTGGCCTACATCTGACTCCAGACCCACAGCAATGTGGTTGACTCTGAACTGCCTTGTGAAATGTCCAAACAAGTCACTCAATTGTCAGGGCGATTAGCGATGGGAACAAATGATGGCCTTGCCAGCGAAGCCCACATCTCACACAATAATAACAAAAAGTGGTGTAGGGAGGGAATTCCAGAGCTTTGGGCCTCGGCAGCTGAAGACCTGGCTGGCAGTGGTGCAATGATGAAAATCAAGCATACACAAGAGCCCAGGATTAGAGGAGTGCAAATATCTTGGAGGGTTGTGGGGCTGGTAGAGAATACAGAGATAAGGAGGGGTGAGAAAATGGAGAGAGTTGGAAACACGGTTGAGAAGTTCAAAATCAAGACATGGCCTGACAGGAAGCTGATGTACGTCAGTGATTGGGAACGGGACTTGGTGCGGGTTAACACAAGAGCAGCAGAGTTTGGATGACCTCAAGTTTACAGAGAGTAGAATGTGTGAGACAAGCCACGAGTGTGTTAAAATCTGGAATAGAAAGCTAGTCTCTGTCATGGCGCCATGAAACTATTAGCGATTTTTTAAATTAAACACCATCTGATTCACTAATGTCCTTTGGAGAATGAAATCTGCCGTCCTTTCCTGGTCTAGCCTACATGTGACTCCAGACTCACAGCAATGTCATTGACTCGCAACTGCCCTCTGAAAGGGCCTAGCATCTCACTCTGTTTAGGGATTTGAAAAGAAGGCTGAGCGTTTTACAATTGAGGAGTTGCTGGCCAGGATCCAATGTAGGTCAGTGAGTACAGAGGGTGATGGGTGAATAGGACTTGGTGTGAGTTAGGCAGCAGTGTTTTGGATCACCTCAAGTTTATGGAGGGTAGGATGTGGGAGAACAGCCAGGAGTGTGTTGGAATAGTCAAGTCTACAGGTAACACAGGCAAGGGGGTGGCGGGGGGAGGTGGTGGTTTATCAGCAGAAGAGCTGAGAGACGGGCAAAGCTGGCTGAAGATACGGAGGTGGAAATAGGCTGTTTTAGTGATAGTGTGAATATTTAGCAGGAAGCTCATTGTAGGGTCAACTATGACATCACTTTGTGAACAGTTTGGTTTAGTCTCAAAGAGTTGGCAAGTAGAGGGATGGAGTCTGTTGCTAGGAAATGTTTGATGTGGGGTTTGAAAACAGTGGCTTCATTCTTCCTAATATTTAATTGGCATGGCAGATATGTAAGGTGATACTTTGTGGGAAGATTTTGTTGATATTATTTATTCATGGATTGTGGGTGTCGCTGGCTGGGCCAGCATTTATTGCCCATCCCTAATTACCCTTGAGAAGGTGATGGTGAGCTGCATGTGGATGAATGAGGAGAGATAATACAAGGTAAATGACACAACTTTAAAGGTGGTGAGAATAACAGAGAGACATGGGGTGTTTGTGTACAATCTTTGACGTTAGTTGGACAGGTTAACAAACAGTTAACGAAGCAAATAGATTCCTAGGCTTTATTAATACAGACACAGAGTAGAATAGTCAGGATGTTATGTTACACCTATAGAAAAGACGAGTCCGGCTCCACCTGGAGTATTGTGTCCAATATGGGAACCACACTTTAGGAAGGACAGGAAACGTTTGGAGAGGAGACAGAAGAGTTTTACTGGATCTTTTCCAGGGATGAGGGATTACAGTTATGTAGCTGGGATTGTTTACCTCAGAGCAGGGAAATTTAAAAGAAGATCTGATAGAGATGTTTAACATTATGAAGGATTTAGATAAATTAAATAAAGTGAAACCGTTTCCAATGTGTGAGGGGCCATTAACCAGAGGACACAGATTTACGGTGATTGGAAAAAAGAAGCAGAGGTGACACGAGGATTTTTTTTAGACAATGGGTGTTTGGGATTTGTAATGTATTGTTTGATAGGCTGAAGGAAACAGATTCAACAGTAGATTCCAAAAGGGAAATGCATAAATATCTTAAGGAGAATAAAAGGAAGGATCTGGGAAAGAGCCAGGGTGTGGGACGAACTGGAAGCTTTTCAAAAGGGCCAGCACAGAATAAATGGACCAAATGGCCTCATTCAATGCAATGCTATTCTGTGTTTCTATGATTGCTCCTGCCTGCATTTTCTCATTACCCCTATTCTTTCAACATGCGTTTGATAAAGTACCACATAACAGCCGTGTTACCAAATTAGAAACACTTGGGATTAAAGGACCAATGTCAGCCGTGGCTCAGTTTGTAGCTCTCTCACCTTTCAGTCACAAGCTTCTAGGATCAAGGGTCACTGCAGGACTTGATGACAAGAATCAAGGCTGACACTGCAATGCAGTACTGAGGGAGTGTCGCACTATCAGATGTGCCGTATTTTGAATGAAACATTAAACCAAGGCCACATCTGCCCTCTCAGATGGATGTTAAATATCCCATCGCTCTATGTAGAAGCAGAGCAGGGGAATTATTCCCGCTGTCCTGGTCAATATTTATCCTTCAATCAACATCACAAAAACAGATCTGATCATTATCACATTGCTTCCCCTCTCGGCAGCCTCTGCTCCATTTGTTGGTCATGTTACTGACCCAGAGACACTGTAACTACAGTCCCCCTATATCGTCCACATTTGGGTCACCAAATCCTCTATCCTCCCTGAATGTCTGCAGCAGCTCACAACACAACCTCCAGAAAACCATCCACAGCACCTCCACTGACTTTACAATAGCAGAAGTCAGTCAAAAGTCCCTCACCTGTCAGTTGGATGCCTGATCCTTTTAAATAACACTGGAGGGGGTTCCTCGTGTTGCTGAATGTATGTTCAGCTGAGAGTGACTAACACAGGCGGTCAATGAACATGCACAGAACAAGTTTCAAAGACGGACAACAAAGCTGCTGGAATGGCTGATTGACACCATATTATGACCCCTCCTCACGCTACAGACACACACACGTTGCACCCACGCTAGCACCCCGGCCAGCCTGGGTGTCCTGTACAATGTGCTGGATGTGACCGGCTGTGCAGCTCACACCATTTTATGGATCCAAACTTCCACAGCACCAGTGGAGCTGGACAGATGAAATGTGTGGTCAGGGAGAGAAACAAAGGGAAATAAACTCACTTTAAAAAGGGAATTAGCAAAACACTTTAAGATAAACAAGCTTCAGGAATATTGGAAATGGGCAGGGGATTAGGATAATCAGAGGGGTGATGCCATGGAGGGAGTTGATCATATGAGTGAGAATATTAAATTTGAGGTGTGACTGGAGCAAGAGCCAATGTAGGTCAGTGAGCACAAGGATGTTGGGTGAACAGAATTTAATGTGAATTAGAAGATGGCAGCAGAGTTTTAAATTACCACAAGGTTACAGTGAGTAGAATGTGCGAGACCAGCCAAGAGTGTGTTAGAATAGTCAAGCCTCGATGTAACAAAGGCATGGATGAGGGTTTCAGCAGCAGATGAGCTGATGTGACCGCTCTCTTTCCCTCACTCTCTATCTTTTTTCTGTTTCTCTCTCTGTCGCCCTCACTTGTTCTGCCCCCCTCCCCCCCCCACCCCCTGCCCTTAGGATCTTATATGTCGCCTTTTACACTTCTAAACTCCAGCTGATGTACGCCTAGCCTCTGCAGCCTTTCCTCATAAGACAGCACACCCATTCCAGGTATTAGTCTAGAAATCCTTCTCTGAACTGCGTCCAACGCATTTACATCCTTCCTTAAATAAGGTGGCCAGTACTGTACACAATACTTCAGATGCAGTTTCATCAATGCCTGTACAACTGAAACATAGCCTTTCTACCTTTGCATTCAACTGCTCTCCCAATAAGCAGTTCCATTAGCTTTCCTAAACACTTGCTGAACCTTCATGCTAACATTTGTGATTCATGAACTAGGACACCCAGATCCCTTTGCATCCCAGAGCTTTGCAGTCTCTCACCATTCAGATATTGTGTGTACTTTTTTTTAATTCTTCCTGCCAATATGGGCAATTTCACATTTCCCCCTATTATACACCATTTGTCATATCTTTTCCCTCTCACTTAACCTATCTACATCCCTTTTTAGCCGCCTTATGTCCTCTGCACAGCGTACTTTCCGAACTATCTTTGTGTCATCACCTTTGGACCCTTCATCCAAGTCATTTATATAAATTGTAAAAGGTTGAGGTCGCAGCACTGATCCCTGTGGCAACCACTCGTTACATCTTGCCAACCAGACAATTACCAATTCATGCCTACTCTCTGTTTCCTGTTAGCTAGCCTATCTTCTATCCATGCCAATATGTCACCCCCTATACCATGGACTTTTATATTCCACAATAACCTTTGATGTGGCACATTATCAAATGCCTTTTTGTAATCTAAGTACAGTACATCCACCGGCTCCCCTTTATCCACAGCACATGTTATTTCTTCAAAGACCGCTAATAAATTGGTTAAACATGATTTTCCTTTCACAAAACCATGTTGATTCTGCCTGATCACGTTGAATTTCTCTACGTGCCCTGCTATAACATATTTGATACTAGCTTCCAACAACTAATCCGTAGCCAGAAAGACTTTTTCACCTGTTACAGGTCATATGTCTCCTGTTTCTAATTAGATTATCACCTGTATTTGAACTGTCATTACTTAATTAACTGCTTGTGAACCTTTTCCCTCCTTTTGGTTAATCTGTGACCGTTGATCAGATCTTACAGTGGTGTCGGAGAGGGATCACAGAGATCGGGATCATAGGCTTAGTTTACTTGGTTTGTGAGTAATGTCAAACTCAGTTGAGCGATCATTGCTGGGAATGTGTAGGAGCTTTGGAGACAGAGAGGGATTATAATCAGTCAAATGCCTGTGGTTATTGCGAAGTCTGGGTAAGAATTTGTGACAGAGAGCTGGAGAGAGAGAATGTACACTCAAAGACATGTGATCAGCATTGGGACTGGCTCAGAAATCTCAAAATTGATGTCTTAGGCAAATTTGGAGATTCTACTCTGCATTCCAATATCTAAGTCATTTATATATCGCAAAAACGCAATGGTCCCAACACTGACCATTGGGGAACACCTACTGTCTACCATCCTCCACACTTAAAAACAACCATTTATTACCACTCGCTGTTTTCTGTCCTTAATTCAATTTGACAATGATGCTCTTATTCCATGAGCCTCAATTTTGCTAACCAGCCTTTTACGTGGTACCTTATTAAACACTTTCCTAAAATACATAGACACAAAATCCACGGCATTCCCTTCATCAACCGTCTCCGTTACTTCATCAAAACCTTCAACTAAATGAGTGAAGTATGATCTGCCTTTACTGGACTGTGTAAGAGATGGGTTTCTGGAGAAGTACATTGAAGGATTAACTAAGAATCGGGCTATTTTATGGAACGAGAAAGGGTTAGTTAATAACATTGCTGTGAATGGGCTTTTGCGAAATAATGGCCATATTATGATAAAATTTCACATTCCATTTGAATATGTTAATTTTGAAACTAGGGTGTTAAACCTGAAAAAGGGAAACTATGAAGGTACGAGGGGCAAATTGGCAATTTAGTGTTGGTAAAGAGGTAGTACTTGAAAAGTTAACTGGATTGAAGGTTGATAAATCCCTGGACCAGATGAGCGACATCCCAGAGTGTTGAAGGAGGTGGCAATAGAGATGGTGGATGTATTGGTTGGTATCTTTCAAACTTCTATAGATTCTGGAAGAGATCCTGAAGACTGGAAAGTAGCAAATGTAACCCCACAATTTAAGAAGTGTGGGAGAGGGAGAATGAGAACTACAGACCTGTTAGTTTGATGTCAGTAATAGGGAAAATGTTAGAATTTATTGTAAAGGATGTAATAACTGGACACTTAGAAAATAATGGTAAAATTGGCGGAGTCAACGTGGATTTATGAAAGGGGTATCATGTGCAACAAACCTGTTGAAGTCTTTTGAGGATGTTACTTGCAGCATTACTAAAGGAGAACCAGTGGATATGGCGTATTTGGATTTACAGAAGGCTTTTGATAAGGTCCCACACAGGAGGTTAGTAAACAAAATTACAACGCATGGGATTGGGAGTAATATACTGGTATGGATTAAGAACTGGTTAACATGCAGAAAAGAGAGAGTAGGAATAAACGGGTCATTCTCAGGATGGAAGGCTCTTACGAGTGGGAGTAACACAAGGATCAGCACAAGGGCCACAGCTGTTCACAATCTATATAAATGATTTGAATGTGGGGATCAAATGTAATATTTACAAATTTGCTGATGATACAAAACTAGGTGGGAAAGTAAGTTGTGAAGAGGATGCAAGGAGGCTTCAAGCGGATTGGGATAGGATAAGTGAACGAACATGAACATGGCAGCTGGAACATATTATGAATAAGTGTCAAGTGATCCACTCCGGTAAAACAGAGACAGAAAGACAGTATATTTTTTGACTGGTGAGAAGTTGGGAAGTGTTGATTTGCAAAGGGACGTGGAAGCCCTTGTTCATGAGTCACTAAAAGCTAGTGTGCAGGTGCACCAATCAGTTTGGAAGGCAAATGGTATGTTGGCTTCCATCACAAGCGGTTTTGAGTTCAGGAGTAAAGATGTCTGGCTGCAATTGTAGACAGCCTTGGTGAGACTGCACCTGGAGTATAGCTTACAGTCTTGGTCTCCTTGTCTAAAGAAGGATATATTTGCCATGCAGGGAGTACAACTGATGTTCAGCAGACTATCCCTGGGATGGCAGGATTGTCTTATGAGGAGAGATTGAGAAAACTGGGCCTGTATTCTCTCGAGATTCAAAAAATGTGAAGTGATCTCATACAAAATTTGTACAGAGGGTGACGGGGTGGATGCAGATCGGATGTTTCCCCTGGGTGGTGAGTCTTGAACCAGGGGACATAATCTCAGAATAAGGGGTAAGCAATTTAAGACTGAGATGAAGAAGAATTTCTTCACTCAGAGGGAGGTAAATCTTTGGAATTCACCACCACAGAGGCTGTGGAAGATCAACACTGAGCATGTTCAAGACAGAAATCAATGGATTTAGGGAGACAAATCACATCAAGGGATGCAGGGAAAGCACGGGAAAGTAGCGTCGAGGTAGATGATCAGACATGATCTAGAACAAAGAAGAATGAAAATTACAGCACAGGAACAGGCCCTTCGGCCCACCAAGCAGGCGCCGATCCAGATCCTCTACCTAAACATGTCGCCTATTTTCTTACTGTCTGTATCTCTTTGCTTCCTGCCCATTCATGTATCTGTCTAGATACATCTTTAAAGACGCTATCGTGCCCGCGTCTACCACCTCCGCTGGCAACGCATTCCAGGCACCCACCTCCCTCTGCGTAAAGAACTTTCCACGCATATCCCCCCTAAACTTTTCCCCTCTCACTTTGAACTCGTGACCCCTAGTAACTGAATCCCCCACTCTGGGAAAAAGCTTCTTGCGATCCACCCAGTCCATACTTCTCATGATTTTGCATACCTCAATCAGGTCCCCCCTCAACCTCCGTCTTTCTAATGAAAATAATCCTAATCTGCTCAACCTCTCTTCATAGCTAGTGCCCTCCATACCAGGCAACATCCTGGTGAACCTCCTCTGCACCCTCTCCAAAGCATCCACATCCTTTTGGTAATGTGGCGACCAGAACTGCACGCAGTATTCCACATGTGGCCGAACCAAAGTCCTATACAACTGTAACATGACCTGCCAACTCTTGTACTCAATACCCCGTCCGATGAAGGAAAGCATGCCGTATGCCTTCTTGACCACTCTATTGACCTGCGTTGCCACCTTCAGGGAACAATGGACCTGAACACCCAAATCTCTCTGCGCATCAATTTTTCCCAGGACTTTTCCATTTACTGTATAATTCACTCTTGAATTGGATCTTCCAAAATGCATCACCTCGCATTTGCCCTGATTGAACTCCATCTGCAGTTTTTCTGCCCAACTCTCCAATCTATTTACATTCTGCTGTATACTCTGACAGTCCCCTTCACTATCAGCTACTCCACCAATCGTAGTATCGTCTGCAAACTTGCTAATCAGACCACCTATACTTTCCTCCAAATCATTAATGTATAACACAAACAACAGTGATCCCAGCACAGATTCCTGTGGAACACCACTGGTCACACGTCTCTATTTTGAGAAACTCCCTTCCACTGTTACTCTCTGTCTCCTGTTGCCCAGCCAGTTCTTTATCCATCCAGCTAGTACACCCTGGGCACCATGCGCCTTCACTTTCTCCATCAGCCTACCATGGGGAACCTTATCAAACGCCTTACTGAAGTCCATGTATATGACATCTACAGCCCTTCCCTCATCAATCAACTTTGTCACTTCCTCAAAGAATTCTATTAAGTTGGTAAGGCATGACCTTCCCTGCACAAAACCATGTTGCCTATCACTGATAAGCCCATTTTCTTCCAAATGGGAATAGATCCTATCCCTCAGTATCTTCTCCAGCAGCTTACCTACCACTGACGTCAGGCTCACCGGTCGATAATTACCTGGATTTTCCCTGCTACCCTTCTTAAACAAGGGGACAACATTAGCAATTCTCCAGTCCTCCGGGACATCACCCGTGTTTAAGGATTCTAATTGAATCATGGAGCAGGGTCGATGGGCTGAATGGCCTACTCCTGCTCCTATGTTCCTTCAAACACGTGATTGTTTTCCTACATTAACTCAAACCTCTCCAAGTTTCTGTTGATTTCTTCTCTAATTATTGTTTGTAAAACATTACTGATGTTCAACTAACTGGTCTTTAATTGCTAGGACTGTGCTCACATCATCATGAAGAAGATGCAGGTTTAAGGTAATTGGCAAAGAACCAGAGGCAAAATGAAGAGAATTTTCTTACACAGTGAGTTGCCAAATTTAGAGCCCCCGGTTATCTAGAAACATACAGGGTAAGATAAATCAGATAAAAGAAGGCTTATGACAGGCACAAACAAATAATACTTCAGAAAGCTGAGAGGAGTAAAGAAAGTGCAGGGGTGAAGTAAAAAAACGAAATTAGAAAAGCAAAGAGAGGGCATGAAAAAATATTGGCAGGTAAAATCAAGGAAAACCCAAAGATGTTTTATCAGTACATTAAGAATAAAGGGATAACTATGGAAAGGGGAGGGCCTATCAGAGATGTAAAAGGTTGTTTGTGCATGGATGCAGAAGATGTTGGCAGGGTACTTAATGGGTTTTATGTCTCTGTCTTCATAAAAGAGAGGGATGATGCAGACATTGTAGTTAAAGAGGAGGAGTGTGAAATATTAGATACAATCAGCATAATGAGAGAGGAAGTACTCGAGGGTTTGAAATCCTTGAACGTGGAGAAATCGCCAGGGCCGGATGGATCGCAGCTCAGGCTGTTAAAGGAAGCGAGGGGGGAAATAGCAGATACTCTGAGGATCATCTTCACATTCTCACTAGATACAGGCGAGGCAGTAGACGATTGGATGTCTGTGAACATAGTGCCAGTGTTTAAAAATGGTGCGAAGGATAGGCCAAATAATTAGAGGCTGGTCAGTCTGACCTAAAGGACTGTTACCCGACCCAAACCCGACGAGACCCGACGTCATATGTCGGGTTCGGGTCGCTCTTCCGGATCCGGCTTTCGGGCTCGGTTTGGGTCGGACACACACAGTACTACCTTTTGATCGGCTGGGAGGAAAAGGGAAGTTGAGTAAGTAAGCATTATAGTTTGAAAAGTCATCCTCAGCTGAGAGTCCGAGATGTCAAGGAGGGAAACGTGCATCTGGACTCCACAGACTCTAAGTCTGCGCAGTGAGAAAGTGAGTGTTTCTATGATGCCACCGCGCTCATGCTGCAGCTTCCTTCCACTCCATCCAAAAGTGCTAAGTACAGTGAGTGCAATATGGTAGGGTCAGGCTCGGGTCCGATGTTGTTCTGTCAGGATCGGTCGGGTTTTATTTCCAGACCCGAGCAGGCCTTTAGTTGGACATCGGTGGGGAAATTATTAGAATCAATTCTCAGATCAACGATAAACTGTCACTTACAAAGGCAAAGATTAATCAGGGATAGTCAGCATGGATTTGCTAAGGGAGGGTCTTGTCTTACTAACACAATTAAGTTTTTTGAGGAAAGAGCAAGAAGGATTGATAAAGGTAGTGCAGTGGATGTGGTCTACATGGATTTTAGTAAGGCGTTTGAAAAGGTCCCACATGGCAGACTGATCAGAACAGTGAAAGCTCATGAGATACAGGGGAATGTGGCAAGTTGGATCCAAAATTGGCCCAATGTCAGGAAACAAAGGGTAATGGTCGACAGATGTTTCTTGTGAATGGAAAGCGGTGTCTAGTGGCGTTCCCAGGTCTCAGTGTTGGGTCCCTTGCAATTTGTGATATATATTAATGCTTTGGACTTAAATGTGGGAGGCATGAGTGGAAATTTGCTGATGGCACAAAAGTTGGTCATGTAGTTGATAGTGAAGAGGATAGCTGTGGTCTCCAGAATGATATCAATGGTTAAATGGTTTGGTTGAGTGGGCGGAAAAGTGGCAAATGGAAGTCAATCTGGGGAACTGTGAGGTAATGCAGTTGGGAAGGGCAAATAAAGCGAAGGAATACACAACAGACAGGAGGATATTGAAAGGGGTAGAAGATGTTAGAGACCTTGGAGTGTTTGTCCACAGTTCCTGGAAGGTGACAAGGCAGGTAGACAGAGTGGTGAAGAAGGCATATGGAATGCTTTCCTTTACTGGCCGATATATAGAATACAAAAGGAGGGATGTAATGCTGGAATTGTATAAAACACTGGTTAGGCCACAGCTGGAGTATTGTGTACAGTTCTGGTCACCACATGACAGGAAGGACATAATTGCTTTGGAGAGAGTACAGAGAAGATTTTCAAGAATGTTACCAGTGATGGAAAATTGCATCCATGATGAAAGATTGGATAGGCTAAGATTGTTTTCTTTAGAACAGAGGAGACTTAGGGGTGACTTGATTGAGGTGTACAAAATTATGAGGGGGCCCAGATAGAGTAGCCAGGGAACACCTGTTTCCCCTCGCGGGGAGGTCAATTACCAGAGGGCACAGATTTAAAGTGATTGATAGACGGATCAGAGGCGACATGAGGAAAAACCTTTTCACCTAGAGGGTGGTGGGTGTCTGGAATTCACTGCCAGGCCAGTGGTGGAGGCAAAAACCATCAATTATTTTAATAGGTACCTGGACCTTCACCTGAAGTGCTGCAACTGGCAAGGCCATGGACCAGCGGCTGGAAGATGGGATTAGATTGGGCGGCTAGTTTTTTCAGCCAGCAGAGACACATTGGGCTGAATAGCCTCCTTTTGAGCGTTAACCCTTCCATGGATATTTGGTCCAATCTGTCTGTGGGTGCGATCTGGAATTCACTGCCTGAAAACATGGTGGAAGCAGATTCAATAATATCTTTCAGAAGGGAATATAACAAAAACTTGACAAGGAAAAAAAAACAATCGGAGTCTGGGGAAAGAGGAGGGAGTGGAACTAATTAGATATCTCTTTCAAAGGGAGAGCACTGACCGAATAGCCTCTTTATGTGCTGCATCAATATCTGATTGTATGAACAAGAGACACAGAGAGATATGGAGAAAGGGTGAAAGAAGGGAAGAAAAATAGAGACAGAGTGAAAGTGAAGCTTGTACCAGTTTTCAGGGGTAGGGATTGTGATTCGTGATCTGCCCGTGCCCATTCCTGTTGAGGCAGGTGACACACAAACTTCCTGCTGCCTCCTCATTTCCATGAATTCTACGTGCTGCCCAGGGTGACACGCACTGCTGCCTGTCTGCAGGCTTAACAGGCACCTCACTGTGTGTGAGGCTGGCACGTGCTTCAGCCAGGATTCAGCTCTTAAAGGTAGTCTGTCCCTCTTAAAGGGAAGCTTTACTGAATCACAGGAGGCTGCTGCTGCTGACTGTGAATGCTGCAATTGGAGACAAGGTAAATGGAATACTAGGACAGAGAGAGGTCTCTGCTGTTCACGGATGTGGTGTTGGAGGCCTGAGTCATGGAGGTTGACCAGAGGAGAGTGGCCATGTTTCTGTGGGGTGGGGCGGAGACCCTTAAGGAACGTCTTCCGAAGGGAATGGGAGCAGGTGGTCAGGGAGGTCAAATGCAAGAATCTGGCCCCGAGGACCTGGCAGCAGAGCCAGAAGAAGTTTCATGAGCTCACACGGGTGGCCAATGTCAGTGAATTCATCGCCACATGGCATCTCCTACCCCCAACATCACCAACCTCTCACACAGCTCAATGTACCACACCCCCATCACTTAGTTTAAAAGACGTATAGCAAAGCTGCTGGAATGGCTGATTGGTGTCAGATCAAATCCCTCTGCACACTACCAGCACATACTTGGTGAACAGGGACTAGAGCCCTGTTTAGCATGCAGCACTGAAAGTGACCGGCAGCTCAGCCCGTACCATTTTATGGATCCACACTTCCATGGCATTGGGCCCAGTGACACTGCAGAGCTGAGAATACCTGCCATAGACAGATACAGAAGGAAAGAAGCCTTCTTTTAAATGGGAATTGAAGAAAAGACTTGAAGGCTGCAATATGGGAATGGACAGGGCAATGGGACTAATTGAGGGTGAGATTCAAACACAAGAATGAGAATATTAAATTTAATGTGCTGCCGGTCCCGGAGCTAATGTAGTTCAGTGAGCACAGGGGTGATGGGTGATCAGGATTTGGGTGACGAGTGATCAGGATTTGGTGCGAATTAGTTTACAGGCAGCAGAGTTCTGGATGGGCTGTGGTTTATGGAGGTTTATAACTGGGAGGGTGACCAGGATATAATTGGAATAGTCAAGTGTGGATTTAACAGATTTAAAGATTGGTCAAGACAAAGGTAGGTCCCTTACCGTCAGAAACAGGGGAATTAATTATGGGGAACAAAGAAATGGCTGACCAACTAAATGCATACTTTGGTTCTGTCTTCACAAATAAGCACACAAATACCATATCATAAATGTTGGGGAACACAGGGTTTAGTGAGAGAGAGTAACTTAAGGAAATCTGTATTAGTAGAGAAATGGTGTTGGGGAAATTGATGGTATTGAAGGCCGATTAATTCACAGGGCCTGATAATCTACATCCCAGAGTACTGAAGGAAGCGGTCCCAGAAATAATGGATGTATTGGTGGTCATCTTACAAGATTCTATAGATTCTGGAACATTTCCTACAGATTGGAGGGTAATCCCAGGGAGGTTGTTGAGGAAGCAGGGAATTATAGACCAGTCAGCCTGACGTCGGTAGTGGGGAAAGTTCTAGAGTCCATTATCAAAGATTTTATAGCAGACCACTTGTAGAAAAGTGGTAGAATCGGACAGGGTCAGCATGGATTTACGAAAGGGAAATCATGCTTGACAAATCTACAAGAATTCTTCGAGGATGTAACTAGTAGAGTTGATGAGGGACAGCCAGTGGATGTGGTTTACTTGGACTTTCAGAAGGCTTTCGACAAAGTCCCACATAACAGATTAGCCTGTAAAATTAAAGCGCATGAGATTGGTGCTCGTGTATTGTGATACATAGAAAATTGATTGGCAGACAGGAAACCCGAGAGGAGGAATAAATGGGTATTTTATTCCGAATGGCAGGCAGTCACTAGTTGGGTACCATAGGGATTGGTGCTAGGACCCCAGTTATTCACAATATATCTTACTGATTTCGATGAGCGAACTAAATGTAATACCTCCAAATTTGCAGATGACACAAAACAGGGTGGGAGGGTGAGTTGTGAGGAGGATGCAGAGAGGCTTCAGGGTGATTTGGACAAATTGAGTGAGTGGGCTAATGCATGGAAGATGCAGTACAATGTGGATAAATGTGAGGTTAATCACTTTGGTAAGCAAAAGCAGGAAGGCAGATTATTATCTGAATGGCTATAAACTGAGAGAGGGGAATATGCAAGGAGAGCTGGGTGTTCTCGTACACCAGTCACTGAAGGTAAGAATGCAGGTGCAAAGGACAGTAAAGAAGGTAAATGGTATGTTGGCCTTCACAGCGAGATGATTCGAGTGCAGGAGCAGGGATGTCTTGTTGCAATTATACAGGGCCTTGGTGAGGCCACACCTGGAATATTCTGTACAGTTGTGGTCTCCTTATCTAAGGAAGGATGTTCTTGCTGTAGGTTACCAGACTGATTCCCTGGATGGCGGGACTGATGTATGAGGAGAGATTGAGTCGGTTAGGATTATGTTCGCTGTAATTCAGAAGAATGATGGGGGATCTCATAGGAACCTATAAAATTCTAACTGGACTTGACAGCTCAGATACAGGAAGGATGTCCCCGATGGTGGTGGAGTCCAGAACCAGTGGTCATAGTCTAATGATACAGGGTAAACCTTTCAGGACTGAGATGCGAAATCTCTACACCCAGAGAGTGATGAGTCAGTGGAATTCGCTGCCACAGGAAGCAGTTGAGACCAAAACATTGCATGTTTTCAAGAAGGAGCTCGATGTAGCTCTTAGGATGAAAGAGATCAAAGGATATGGGGGGAAAGCGCAAACAGGTTGCTGAGTTGGACAATCAGCCATGATCATAATGAATGCCGGAGTACGCTCGAAGGGCCGAACGGCCTACTCCTGCTCCTATTTTATATGTTTCCATGTTAACAAGGGCACAGATGAGGGTTTATGTAGCAGATGAGCTGTGGCAGACGGATGATATTACAGAGCTGGTAATAGGCAGGGCAGGTGATGGAGAGAATAAGGGGTCAGAACTCAGCTCAGGGTTAAATAGAACGCAGAGGATGCAAACTGTCTGGTTCATCCTCAGACATTAGCCAGTTAGGGGTACGTGGTTCATGGATATGGACAGAATTTCTGAAGGAGACCGATTGCACGAGCTCCACTCTTCCCAAAATTAAAATTGTAAGAACATTATTTCAGTGAAACGCGGTTTACAGATCACATAGCGGGAAATAGGGACTTAGCAGGGGAAGCAGCAGCAGAAAACACGGTCGAGTAAATTACACGAACTCTAATACAAGTAGCAATGGTTTATAGAGCTCATAGCTGGAGATAGAGTTTTGCCAGGGATAACAAAAGTAACAAGGAGGGCAGAGTAAATGACAAGAGCAGTAATGTTGCTAAACTTGGTTTATAACATACATAGCTATATAGAGAGACTTACCAGGGACACTGATAATAGCAAGGATGGGATAGTAAATGTGTTGCATAATCTTCAATGTGAGATAGATCCGATACTCTAATGGGAACCGATCATGATTGGCAGAAAGACGGTCAAACTCCCAAATGAAACTCCTGTCCATTGTTCTAACATTCCAGTCTATTGTTTTCAGATTCTGAACCATTGTTGTAACATTCCAATCTATTGTCCTCATATTCTGACCCATTGTTGTAACATTCCAGTCAATTGTTCTCAGATTCTGATCCATTGTTGGAACATTTCAATCTATTGCTCTCAGATTCTGATCTATCCTCTCCCTCTCTCTGGAGCTGCTGATCCCTGTTAGTGCCAGGTCTGATGCTCCCGCTAACACTTTGTGATAACGCATTGAAAGCAGTCCATTATTAATAGCAGCGGGAAACCCTCCATTGACACAATTAGAGTCCATGGAGAATGACATTAATTACAGTCACTGAACAAACAGGTTCAGTTAACCCCTTTCAATCCAACTCTTTTTGTCCCACAATAAAATAGAACATTTACCCAGTAGGGATGGGATGTATAAGGATAGCTGAGGGAAGGAATGGTGGAAATAGTAGAGGCACTTGACAGAATCTTTCATTTCTCCTTGGATATGGGAGTGGTGACAGAGGACTGGAGGGTTGTAAATGTTACACCCTGATTACAAATGGAGAGATGGAGCAAACCCTGTACTGTCCAGTCCATCTGACGTCAGTGGTGGGGAAATTTCACAACCCAGGACAGAAATATTCGTTAGTTGGAAAAACAGAGCATAATAAATTTCAAGCAGCACGGATATGCTAATGACAAATCATGTCTGGAAAACTTCAACAAGAACGTATCCCAAGGTACTTCACAACAGCATTATGAAACAAAGTATAACACTGAACCACAAATGTAGATATTAGGTTAGGAGACCAAAAGCTTGGTCAAAGAGGTAAGATTTAAAGGACTGTCTTAAAGGATAAAAGTGAGGTGGAGAGGTGGAGCTGTGTAGGGAGGATATTCCAGAGCTCGGGACCGAGGCAACTGAAGGTGCGGCCAGCAATGGGGGAGTAATTAATATCAGGAATGCACAAGAGGCCAGAATTAGTGGAGTAGAGATATCTCAGAGGGTTGTCGGGCAGGAGGAGATTACAGAGATAGTGAGGGGTGAGACCATGGACGGATTTGAAAATATGATTGAGAATTTTAAAATAAAGACATTGTTTGACAGTGAGCTGATGTAGGTCAGTGATCGGGGAATGGGACTTGTTGTGAGTTAAGACACAGGCAGCAGAGTTTTAGATTACCTCAAGTTTACAGATAGTAAAATGTGGGAGAATGACTTGGAATAGTCTAGTCTACAGGTAATGAAAACATGAAGGAGAGCTTCAGCAGCAGATGAGTTGAGACAGGGGTGAAGTTGGGCGATGTTATTGAGGTGGGAATAGGTGGTCATAGTGATGGCACGAATATGAGGTTGGAAGCTCATTTTGTGGTCGAATGCCACAGAGTCACAGAATTGTTACAGCACAGAAGGTGGCCATTCTGTCCATCGAGTCTGCACTGGCTCTCCGAAAGAGCAATTGATCTAGAGCTACTCCCCTGCCTTCTCCCTGTAACTCTGTACAATCTTCCTTTTCAGATAACTATCCAATTTCCTCCTGAATGCCTCGATTGAATCTGCCTACACCACACTCTCAGGCAGTGCATTCCAGACCTTAACACTCGCTGTGTGAAAATGTTTTCCTCATGTCACTTCTGCTTCTTTTACCAATTACTTTAATTCTTTGTCCTCTCGCTTTCGATCCGTTCAGAAATCGGAACAGTTTTTCCCTTTCCACTCTGTCCAGACACCTCATAATTTTGCAGACCTTTTTCAAATTTCCTCTCAGCCTTCTCCTCTGCAAGGAAAATGTTCCAACTTCTCCAGTCTATCTTCAATACTGATATTCGTCATCTCTGGAACCATTCTTGTGAATGTTTTTTCACACTCTCCAATGTTTCCATGTTATCTAATATGCCCAGAACTAGACGTAACGCTGCAGCTGAGGCCGAACTAGTGTCTCATACAAGTTCAAAACAACCTCCTTGCTCTTGTATTCCATGCTACAGGATACTGTAGGCTTTACTAACTGCTCTCTGATCCTGTCATGCCACCTTCAATGACTGATGCATATATACATCCAGGTTCCTCTGCTCCAGAACCCCCTTTAGAATTCTAACCTTTATTCTATATTTTCTCTCCATGTCCTTTCTACGAAATGAATCACTTCACATTTCCCCACATTGAACTTCATCTGTCTGCCCATTCCACCAACTTGTCTGTGTCCTTTTGAAGTTTTACACTATCCTGCCAAAAGTTCATAATGCTTCCAAGTTTTGTATCATCTACAAACTTTGAAATCGTGCCCTGTACACTAAGGTCCAGGTCATTACTATATGTCAGGAAGAGAAAGGGTCCAAACACTGATCCCTGTGGACCTCCACTACAAATCTTAAATAAAAAACGAAACGTGCTGGAAATACTCAGCAGGTCTGGCACCATCTGAGTAGACAGAGAAGCAGAGTTAATGTTCCAGGTCTCTGACCCTTCATCAGAGCTGGAAAAGGTTAGAAATGTAATTGGTTTTAAGCAAATAAAGCAGGGATGGGGCAAAATTGATAAGAAGGGGTGTTGATAGAACAGAGGGTCAGAGAGATTCACTGACCAGGAGGTCGTGGGGCAAAGGCAAAGAGAGTGTCTTCATGGTGTGGTGAAAGACAAAGCATTAGTGCACAGCAGGTGTTAAATGATAGAATAATGAACAGCCCGAGCTAAAAGCACCAATATAAAAATCCCAGTTTAAGTCTGGCACATGGTAACAAACTGATAAAACAAATAATAAAAAGGGACCAGTCATGCTTTGAAATTATTGAACTCAATGTTCAGTCCTGAAGTCTGTAGAGTGCCTATTCGGACAATGAGGTGCTGTTCCTCGAGCTGGCGTTGATGTTCACTGGAACACCGCAGCAGGTCAAACACAGATTGGGTGACTGCTTTGTGGAACACCTCCGCTCAGTCCAAAAGCATGACCCCGAGCTTCCACTCGCTTGTCATTTCAACACACTCTATCCCCCACCCCCGCTCTCATGACGACATTTCTGTTCTTGTGTTTACACCCTCCACTCCCGCTTCACTTGCTTAAAACCTATTACATTTCTAACCTAATCCAGTTCTGATGAAAGGTCACAAGCCTGGAACATTAACTCTGTTTCTCTCTCCACAGACACTGCTGAGTATTTCCAGCACTTTCTGTTTTTATTTCAGATTTCCAGCATCTGCAGTATTTTGTTTTGATTCCACTACAAACTTTTCTCCAACCCGAAAAGCATCCATTAATCACTACTCTCTGTTTCCTGTCACTCAACCAGTTTAGTTTCATGTTGCTACTGTCCTTTATTATTCGATGAGCTGTAAGTTTGCTGACATGTCTGTTGTGTGAAACTTTATCAAATGCTTTTTGGAATTCCATTTAAACCACACCAACAGCATTGTCCTCATCAAGCTTCCTTTTTACCTCTTCAAAAAACTCCAGCCAGTTTGTTAAACACCATTTTCCCTTAACAAATCCGTGCTGGTTTTCCTTAATTAATCCACATTTGTCCATATGCCTATTAATGTTGTCCCAAATATTACACCAATGTTGCAAACAGACTGTCTGAATCTGAGACTGTTACCAGGGAGAGGGATGGAATCAATAACAAGGCAACAGATTTGGACTGGGCAGGGAAAACAATGGCCTCAATCTTCACAATATTTAATTGGAGGAAATCTCTGCTCATCCAGTGCTGGATATCGGATAAGCAGTTGGATAATTTAACAGTAGTGGAGGAGAGGAGAGAGGTGGTGGTGAGGTAAACATGATGGAGTTCTTTGATGAAACAATGGAGAGGGTTGATGAGGGTGGTGTGATTTAAGTTATATTTATAGACTTTCAAAAGGTGTTTGATAAAGTGTCATTCAATAGACAGATTAGGAAAACTGAACTGTATGCAGTTCTTTGATAAAACAATGGAGACGGTTGCTGAGGGAAGGAATGGTGGAAATAGCAGAGGCACTGGTCAGAGTCTTCCAATCTTCCTTGGATATGGGAGTCATGACAGAGGACTGGAGGGCTGTAAATGTTACTCCCTGTTACAAAAGGAGTGATTATATGAATCCTGTAATTACTGACCAGTCAGTCTCATGTCAGTGGTTGGAAATTACTCGAGGCCAGAACCCAGCTCAAAAATATATCTTTCTTGGAAAAACATGGGATAATAAATAACAAACAGCACGGATAGGTTAATGGAAAATCATCTCTGATAATCCTGATCAAGTTCGTTGATGACATAACTGTGACTGTTGATGAGGACAACATGTTTTGTGTTATGTGTACAGTCTTTCAAAAGGCTGGTGATCAAATGCCATTTCATAGACTTGTTATGAAAAATGGAACATATGGACTAATGTGACAGTGACAGTGTGGATATGATACTGACTCATGGACAGAAAGCAGAGAGAAGTGGTGAACAGACATTGTTCAGACTGGGGGAGGGGGAGTATGCAGTGCTGTTTCTCAGGAGTCTGTATTAGGACCAGTGCCGTTCCTGGCATAGAGATAGATATATAACTGACACAAACGTATGCGTAAAAAAAACATAATTTCAGCTCTTGCAGATGACATGAAACGCATAACTAAAGGTGGGAAAATGCAGACCAGAGAATTATCCAACTTCACAGACGTTTTTCTTTAAAATTTATTTATTCTGGACACTAATCCATCACAAATATATTCCTCACTCTAATTTATCTGTGTGTGATTCTCGAGTGAGTGTGTGCGTGAATGTGTTGCGTATATTTTTATTATTTTATTTAGATACAGCTTAGATTGTTAAGTATAATAAACTCACCTCTTGTTTAAACTCAAGAAAACCTGTCCTATTGGCTCTTTCACGATCACAATAAAGATAGAAGGTAAAAAACTCACTGAGGTGGTCAGCACGTCCACTGCTAAAAAGGAATAAACTCTGTTGTGGTGAAATAAGATATAAGACAAGAGGGGAGCCTGGAACCCCTCCTCACCTGGCTGTCACAGAAATCTGGAGGTTCTAGTGATCGTAAACCAACAACAAATGAGAAATCGGAAGTAGGGACAAACAATTGATCCTGAGAAAAAACTTTTTTTTTAGAATTAGAATTCGAACATTACAGTGCAGTACAGGCCCTTCGGCCCTCGATGTTGCGCCGACCTGTGAAATCATCTGACCTACACTATTCCATGTTCATCCATCTGTCTATCCAATGACCATTTAAATGCAGTTGAAGTTGGCGAGTCTACTACTGTTGCAGGCAGGGCGTTCCACGCCCTTACTACTCTCTGAGTAAAGAAACTACCTCTAACATCTGTCCTGTATATATCACCCCTCAACTTAAAGCTATGTCCCCTCGTGTTTGCCATCACCATCCGAGGAAAAAGACTCTCACTATCCACCCTATCTAACCCTCTGATTATCTTATATGTCTCTATTAAGTCACCTCTCCTCCTCCTTCTCTCCAACGAAAACAACCACAAGTCCCTCAGCCTTTCCTCGTAAGACCTTCCCTCCATACCAGGCAACATCCTAGTAAATCTCCTCTGCACCCTTTCCATAGCTTCCACATCATTCCTATAATGCGGTGACCAGAACTGCACGCAATACTCCAGGTGCGGTCTCACCAGAATTTTGTACAGCTGCAGCATGACCTCGTGGCTCCGAAACTCGATCCCCCTACTAATAAAAGCTAACACACCATATGCCTTCTTAACAGCCCTATTAACCTGGGTAGCAACTTTCAGGGATTTATGTACCTGGACACCAAGATCTCTCTGCTCATCTACACTACCAAGAATCTTCCCATTAGCCCAGTACTCTGCATTCCTGTTACTCCTTCCAAAGTGAATCACCTCACACTTTTACGCATTAAACTCAATTTGCCATCTCTCAGCCCAGCTCTGCAGCCTATCTATCTCCCTCTGTACCCCACAACATCCTTCGGCACTATCCACAACTCCACCGACCTTAGTGTCATCCGCAAATTTACTAACCCACCCTTCTACACCCTCTTCCAGGTCCTTTATAATAATGACAAACAGCAGTGGCCCCAAAACAGATCCTTGCGGTACACCACTAGTAACTAAACTCCAGGATGAACATTTTCCATCAACCACCACCCTCTGTCTTCTTTAGGCTAGCCAATGTCTGATCCAAAGCTCTAAATCACCTTCAACCCCATACCTCCGTATTTTCTGCAATAGCCTACCGTGGGGAACCTTATCAAGCGCCTTACTGAAATCCATATACACCACATCCACTGCTTTACTCTCATCCACCTGTTTGGTCACCTTCTCGAAGAACTCAATAAGGTTTGTGAGGCGCGACCTACCCTTCACAAAACCGTGCTGACTATCGCTAATGAACTTATTCTTTTCAAGATGATTATAAATCCTGTCTCTTATAACCTTTTCCAACATTTTACCCACAACCGAAGTAAGGCTCACAGGTCTATAATTACCAGGGCTGTCTCTACTCCCCTTCTTGAACAAGGGGACAACATTTGCTATCCTCCAGTCTTCCGGCACTATTCCTGTCGACAATGACGACGTAAAGATCAAGGACAAAGGCTCTGCAATCTCCTCCCTGGCTTCCCAGAGAATTCAAGGATAAGTCCCATCTGGCCCAGGGGATTTACCTATTTTCACACTTTCCAAAATTGCTAACAGATCCTCCTTGTGAACCTCAATCCCATTTAGCCTAGTAGTCTGAATCTCAGTATTCTCCACGACAACATTTTCTTTCTTTACTGTAAATACTGCCGAAAAATATTCATTTAACACTTCCCCTATCTCCTCTGATTCAACACACAACTTCCCACTACTATCCTTGATTGGCCCTAATCTAACTCCAGTCATTCTTTTATTCCTGATATACCTATAGAAAGCCTTAGGGTTTTCCTTCATCCTATCCGCCAATGACTTCTCGTGTCCTCTCCTTGCTCTTCTTCGTTCTCCCTTTAGATCCTTCCTGGCTGGCTTGTAACTCTCAAGCGCCCTAACTGAGCCTTCACGTCTCATCCTAACACAAGCCTTCTTCTTCCTTTTGACAAGCGCTTCAACTTCTTTAGTAAACCACGGCCCCCTCGCTCGACAACTTCCTCCCTGCCTCACAGGTACATACTTATCAAGGACACGCAGTAGCTGCTCCTTGAATAAGCGCCGCATTTCGATTGTGCCCATCCCCTGCAGTTTCCTTCCCCATCCTACGCATCCTAAATCTTGCCTAATCGCATCATAATTTCCTTTCCCGCAGCTATAATTCTTGCCCTGCGGTATATACCTGTCCCTGCCCATCGCTAAGGTAAACCTAACCGAATTGTGATCACTATCACCAAAGTGCTCACCTACATCTAAATCTAACACCTGGCCAGGTTCATTACCCAGTACCAAATCCTATGTGGCATCGCCCCTGGTTGGCCTGTCTACATACTGTGTCAGAAAACCCTCCTGCACACACTGGACAAAAACAGACCCATCTAAAGTACTCGAACTATAGTATTTCCAGTCAATATTTGGAAAGTTAAAGTCCCCCATAACCACTACCCTGTTACTCTCGCTCCTGTCGAGAATCATCTTCGCTATCCTTTCCTCTACATCTCTGGAACTATTCGGAGGTCTATAGAAAACTCCCAACAGGGTGACTTCTCCTCTCCTGTTTCTAACCTCGGCCCATACTACCTCAGTAGACGAGTCCTCAAACGTCCTTTCTGCCGCTGTAATACTCTCCTTGATTAACAATGCCACACCCCCTCCTCTTTTACCATCTTCTCTGTTCGTACTGAAACATCTAAATCCCGGAACCTGCAACATCCATTCCTGCCCCTGCTCTACCCATGTCTCCAGAATGGTAACTACATCGAGATCCCAGGTACCAAGCCATGCTGCAAGCTCACCCACCTTATTCCGGATACTCCTGGCGTTGAAGTAGACTAAACTTAAAATGTCAATGCAGGCTTTATTGTTGTTTTCACTGCTGGAACACTGAAATGCCCACGTTCGAAGACAGAGCATACGAACAGATGAACATATGAATTAGGAGCAGGTGTAGGCAACTCGGTCCCTCAAGACTGCTCTGCCATTCAGTAAGATCATGACCAATCTGATTGAAACCTCAACTCCACATTACCACCTACCCTCGATAATCTTTCACCCCCTTGCTTATCAAGAATCTATCTATCTCTGCCTTACACACACTTAAAGAGTCTCTTCCACTGCCTTTTGAGGAAGAGAATTCCAAAGGCTCACAACCCTCAGAGAAAAAAGAAATCTCCTCATCTCTGTTTTAAATGGGCGACCCTCATTTTTAAATGGTGACCCCTAATTCTAGACACACCCAGATACACACATCTTTCCACATGCACCCTGTCAAGACCGCTCATGATCTTAGATGTTCAAATCAAGTCGCCACTTACCCTTCTAAATTCCAGTGGATATAAGCCTAGCCTGTCCAATATTCCCTCATAAGACAGCCCACTCATTCCAGGTATTAGTCTGGTAAACCTTTTCTGAATTGCTTCCAATGCTTTTACATCCTTCCTTAAATAAGGAGACCAGTAATGTACACAGTACTCCAGATGTGGTCTCACCTATGCCCCCTATAGCTGAAGCATAACATCCCTACTTTTGTATTCAATTGCCCTTACGATAAACGATAACATTCTATAAGCTTTCCTAATTACTTTCTGAACATGCATACTAACCTTTTGTGATTCATGCTCACGGACACCCAGATCCCTCTGCATCTCAGAGCTCTGCAATCTCTCACCATTAGATAATATGCTTCTTTTTCGTATACTTCCTGCCAAAATGGACAATTTCCCAATTTCCCGCATTTTACTCCATTTACCAGGTCTTTACGCACTCACTTAACCTATCTATATTCATTTACAGCCTCCTTATGTCCCCGTCACATGTTACTTTCTTACTCATATTTGTCTCATCAGCAAATTTAGCAACCATGCCTTCGGTCTCTTCATCCAAGTCATTTATATAAATTGTAAAACGTTGAGGTCCCAGTACTGATCCCTGTGGCACACCACTCGTTACATCTTGCCAGCCAGAAAGTGACCCATTTATGCCTACTGCCTGTTTTCTGTTAGCTAACCAATCTTCTATCCATGCCAACATGTTACCCCCTTCATCATGAGCTTTTATTTTCTCAAAACCTTTGATGTGGCACCTTATCTATTGCATCCTGGAAATCTATGTACAGTACATCCACCGGTTCCCCTTTCTCCACAGCACATGTTACCTCTTCAAAGAACTCCAACAAATTGATTAAACATGATTTCCTTTTCATAAAACCATTTTGATTCTGCCTGATTACGTTGAATTGTTCTAAGTGCCAGCCACACTGTCTTTAATAATAGCTTCTAACATTTTACCTCAGACAGATGTGATGCTAACATGCCTGTAGTTTCCTGTTTCCCTCCCTTTCTTCCTAAAGGAGTTACATTCCCAATAAAGGAATTGCATACAGAGTTAAATAACTTGGTACAGGTTAAAACGCCTCTCTGTTGAAAAGTTGAGTAATGTAGCTGGACAGTTAGGGATTACTCTCTGTCCAAAAGGTAGGAAACCCGAAATCCTAAGACTTTTGGCCAAACATATTTCACTTGAAGCTGAAGACTCAAACAGGGTTAGAATCACTAACAGATAGAATAATGTTAGCTAAGGTAGAACTAGAACAGAATAGACTAGAATTAGAATTCCAGAGAGAGCGAGAAGGAGCAGAGTGAGTGTCACGAAAGGGAAAAAGTCAGAGTGTTCCAGAAGGAGAAGGAGGAAAGGGAGTTAAGGCAGCTCAAACAACTAGAGGAAGACCCATACACCCAGTGAAGGCACAGCTAGTGTGGGAGCTGCCCCTAGCTCAGGACCATGTGCTGAGCTCTTAAAGTTCTCCCAGTTCATGACAAAGTTCAATGAGGAGGATGTGGCAGAATCTTTCGTCACTTTTGAAAAGCTTGTAAAGCAACTGAAATGGCCGTCAGAGAGCTGGACACTGTTTTTACAAAACAAAATAACAGGAAAATCCCATGAGATTTATTCACTATTGCCAGATGAAAGTTCATCAGATTATGAGATGACTAAAATTGCTATCCTGGGTGTACATGAGATAGTACCAGAAGTGTACCATCAAACATTCCAAACCCTCCGAAAACAGCCTGACTAAACTGACCTCGAGTTTGAAAGAGTTAAGCAGCTTCCGAACATAGGGGCAAAGGAGCAGGAGTAGGCCATTCAGCCCATCGAGGCTGCTCCACCATTCAATATGACCATGGCTGATCATCCACTTCAATGCCTTTTTCACACATAATCTCCATATCCCATTTTTGTCATTTGCTGTTAGAAATCTGTCAATCTATACTTTAAATATACTCAACGACTGAGATTCCACATCCGCCTGGGATGCAGAATTCCAAAGATTCAGAAACCTCTGAGTCAAAGTTTTCTCCTCATCTCTGTCCTAAATGGCTTCCCCCTTATTTTGAAATTGTATCCATTAGTTCTGGACTCCGAAACCAGGGGAATTTTCGCACATGCATCTACGATGTCTATCCCTTTAATTATTTCGTCCGTTTCAATGAGATCACGACACATTCTTTGAAACTCTCTAGAATACCGGCCCAGTTTCCCCAATCTCCCTTCATAGAACAGTTCCGCCATCCCGGGAACAAGTCTGGTGAACCTTCATTGCACTCCCTCTATGGCAATAATATCCTTCCTAAAGTCAAGTGAGCCAAAATGCACACAATATTCCAGGTGTGGTCTAACAAGGTTCTATACACATGAAGTAAGACTTCACAACTCCTGTACTCAAATCATCTTGTGATAAAGGCTAACAGAACATTAGCCTTCCTAATTGCTTGCTGCACCTGCATGTTAGTTTTCAGTGATTTACTGACACCCGGGTCCGTTTGTACATCTACACTTTCTAATTTTTCACTATTTAAGAAATACTCTGCACATCTGTTCCTCTTACCAAATGTGGATAACCTCATATTTGCCCATATTACATTCCATTTGCCATGTTCTTGCCCAGTCACTATGTCTGTCCAAATCCCCTTGAAGACACATTGCATCTACCTCACAACATGCATTCCCACCTAGTTTTGTGTCATCTGCGAACTTGGAAATACTACATTTGGTCCCCACATCCAAATCATTGACATATATTGTTAACAGCTGGGGCCCAAGTACTGATCCTTGCGGTACCCAACCAGTCACAGCCTGCCAAAGTGAGAATGACCCGTTTCTTCCTACTCTCTGTCTTCTGCCTGTTAACCAATCTTTAATCCATGCCAGTATTTACTTCCTATCCCATGTACTTTAATGTTGCTAACCAACCTCCTGTGGGGGACTTTATCAAAAACCTTCTGAAAATCCAAGTATAACACGTCCACCAACTCCCCTTTCTCAATTCGGTTAGTAACAGCCTCAATAAAACTCCAACAGGTTCGTCAATGATGATTTCTCATTCATAAATCCATGTTTACGATGCCCAAGCAGATTATTATCCAACTGTCCATTTATCACATCCTCTGGAATAGAGTCCCAGCATTTTCCCAACAACTGGTGGCAATCGGGATGGTGGATGTATTGGTTGGTATCTTTCAATCTTCTATAGATTCTGGAAGAGATCCTGAAGACTGGAATGTAGCAAATCTAACCCCACTATTTAAGAAGGGTGGGAGAGGGAGAATGAGAACTACACACCTGTTAGTTTAACATCAGTAATAGGAAAAATCTGAGAATCTATTGTAAAGGATGTGATAACTGGAACTTAGAACATAATGATAAAATTGGCAGAGTCAAAGGGGATTTATGAAAGCGGTATCATGTGTAACAAATCTGTTGAAGTTTTTTGAGGATATTACTTGCAGCATTATTAAAGGAGAACCAGTGGGTGTGGTGCATTTGGATTTACAGAAGGCTTTTGATAAGATCCCATGCAGGAGGTTAGTAAACAAAATTACAGCACATGTGATTGGGGTAATATGCTGGCATGGATTGATTGGTTAACATGCAGAAAAGAGAGAATGGGAATAAACGGGTCATTCTTAGGATGGCAGACTGTTCCGAGTGGGGATACCACAAGGATCAGTACTAGGGCCACAGCTGTTCACAATCTATATAGATGATTTGGATGTGGGGACCAAATGTAATATTTACAAATTTGCTGATGATACAAAACTAGGTGGGAAAGTTAGTTGTGAGGAGGATGCAAGGAGGCTTCAAGCGGATTTGGCTGGCCAAGAGAATGGGCAAGAATATGGCAGCTGGAATATAATATGAATAAGTATCAAGTGATCCACTACAGTAAAACAAAAACAGAAAGACAGTATATTTTTGACTGGTGAGAGGTTGGGAAGTGTTGATTTCCAAAGGGACCTGGGTCTTCTTGTTCATGAGTCACTAAAGGCCAGTGTGCAGGTGCACCAATCAGTTTGGAAGGCAAATGGTATGTTGGCTTCCATCTCAAGGGTTTTTGAGTACAGGAGTAAAGATGTCTGGCTGCAATTGTATACACATTTGGTGAGACTGCACCCGGAGTATTGTGTACAGTCTTGGTCTCCTTGTCTCAAGAAGGATATATTTGCCATGCAGGTAGTGAAACTGAGGTTCAGCAAGCAATCCCTAGGATGGCAGGATTGTCGGATGAGAAGAGATTGAGAAAACTGGGCCTGTATTCTCCCGGCTTTCAAAAAATGAGAAGTGATCTCATGCAAATTTTTTACAGGGGGTGACGGGGTGGATGCAGATCCACCCCTGGGTGGTGAGTCTTGAACCAGGGGACATAATCTCAGAGAAAGGGGTAAGCAATTTAAGACTGAGATGAAGAAGAATTTCTTCACTTTTGATCAGACATGATCTAATTGAATGACGGAGCAGGGTCGATGGGCTGAATGGTCTACTCCTGCTCTTATGTTCCTACAAATACGTGCTTGCCATCCATCATTAACTCAAACCCCTCCAAGTTTCTGTTGATTTCTTCTCTAATTATTATTTGTAAAACATGACCCACCACTGATGTTAAACTAACTGGTCTGTATTTGCTAGGACTGTGCTCACAACATCATTAAAATTATGCAGATTTAAGGTAATGGGCAAAGAATCAGAGGCAAAATGAAGAGAATTTTCTTGCACAGTGTGTTGTCAAATTTAGAGCCCCCGGTTATCTGGAAACATACAGGGTAAGATAAATCAGAATAAACGATGCTTATGACAGTCACAAACAAACACTACTTTAGAAAGCCGAGAGGAGTAAAGAATGTGCAGGGGTGAAGTAAAAAAGGTAATTAGAAAAGCAAAGAGAGGACGTCAAAAATATTGGCAGGTAGAATCAAGGAAAACCCAAAGATGGTTTATCAGTACATTAGGAATAAAAGGATAACTAAGGAGAGGAGAGGGCATATCAGAGATGTACAAGGTAGTTTATGCGTGGATGCAGAAGATGTGGGCAGGGTCCTTACTGAGTCTCTGTCTTCACAAAGGAGAGAGATGATGCAGACATTATAGCTAAAGAGGAGGTCTGTGACATATTAGATATGATAAGAACAATGAGAGAGGAAGTACTAGAGGTTCTGACATCCTTGAAAGTGGATAAATCGCCAGGACCAGATAGATTGTATCCCAGGCTATTAAAGGAAGCCAGGGAGGAAATAGCAGATGCTCCGAGGATCATCTTCAGATTCTCACTAGATACAGGAGAGGTACCAGACCATTGGAGGTCTGTGAACGTAATACCAATGTTTAAAAATGGTGCCAAGGATAAGCCAAATAATTATAGGCGTTTCAGTCTGAGCTCAAGGCCAGCTACCCGACCAAAACCGGACAAGACCCGACGACATATGTCGGGTTCGGGACGGATCGGATCGCTCTTCCGGATCCGGCTTTCGGACTCGGGTTGGGTCGGACACACACAGTACTACATTTGGATCGGCTGTGAGGAAAAGGGAAGTAGAGTAAGTAAGCATCAAAATTTGAAAAGCCTGCCTGAGCTGGGAGTCTGGGACGTCAAGGAGGGAAACGTGCATCTGGACTCCACAGACTCTGAGTCTGCGCAGTGAGCAAGTGAGTACCTCTATGATGCAACCACGCTCATGCTGCAGCTTCCTTCCATTCCATCCAAAAATGCTACGTACAGTCAGTGCAATATGGTCGGGTCAGGCTCGGGCCGGCTCGGACTGGGGTCCGATGTTGTTCTGTCGGGTTCGGTCGGGTTTTATTTCCAGACCCGAGCAGGCCTTTAGTCGGATATCGGTGGGCAAATTATTAGAATCAATTCTCAGAGCTACGATAAACTGTCACTTAGAAAGGCAAAGATTAATCTGGGATAGTCAGCATGGATTTGTTAATGGAAGGTCTTGCCTTAATCACATAATTAAGTTTTGTGAGGAAGTAGCAAGAAAGATTGATAAAGGTAGTGCAGTGGATGTGGTCGACATGGATTTTAGTAAAGTCCCACGTGGCAGACTGTTCAGAAAAGTAAAAGCTTACGAGATACAGGGGAATGTGTCAAGTTGGATCCAAAATTGGATCAATGTCAGGAAACAAAAGGTAATGGTCGACAGATGTTTTTTGCGAATGGAAAGCGGTCTCCAGTGGCGTTCCACAGGTCTCAGTGTTGGGTCCATTGCAATTTGTGATGTATATTAATGATTTGGACTTAAATCCGGGAGGTATGATTGGAAACTTTGCTGATGACACAAAAATTGGTCATGTAGTTAATAGTGAAGAAGATAGCTGCAGACTCCAAAATGATATCAATGGTTTAAATGGTTTGGTTGAGTGGATGGAAAAGTGGCAAATGGTTGTCAATCTGGGGAACTGTGAGGTAATGCATTTGGGAAGGGCAAATAAAGCGAGGGAATACACAACAGACAGGAGGATAGTGAAAGGGGTAGAAGAAGTTAGAGACCTTGGAATTTATGTCCACAGGTCTTGGAAGGTGGCAGGACAGGTAGACAGAGAGGTGAAGAAGGCATATGGAATGCTTTCCTTTACTGGCTGATATATAGAATACAAAAGTAGGGATGAAATGCTGGAATTGTATAAAACACTGGTTAGGCCACAGCTGGAGTATTGTGTACAGTTCTGGTCACCACATGACAGGAAGGACATAATTGCTTTGGAGAGAGTACAGCGAATATTTTCAAGAATGTTGCCAGTGATGGAACATTGCATCCATGATGAAAGATTGGATAGGCTATGATTGTTTTCTTTAGAACAGAGGAGACTGAGGGGTGACTTAATTAAGGTGTACAAAATTATGAGGGGCCCAGGTAGAGTAGCCAGGAAGGACATGTTTCCCCTAGCAGAGAGGTCAATTACTAGGGGGCACAGTTTTAAAGTGATTGGTAGACGGATCAGAGGGGACATGAGGAAAAACCTTTTCACCCAGAGGGTGGTGGGTGTCTGAAATTTAATGCCAGGAACGGTGATGGAGCCAGAAGCCATCAATTATTTTAAAAGGTACCTGGACCTACACCTGAGGTGCTGTAACTGGCAAGGCCATGGACCAGCGGATGGAAGATGGGATTAGATTGGGTGACTAGTTTTTTCAGCCAGCAGAGACACGATGGGCTGAATAACTTTATTCTGTGCCGTAACCTTTCCATGGATATTTGGGCCTATCGTTCTATGGTTGTGATCTGGATTTGACTGCCTGAAATCATGATAGAAGCAGATTCAATGATATCTTTCAAAAGGGAATTTAACAAAAACTTGACAAGGAAAAAAAAACAATAGGAGTCTGGGGAAAGAGGAGGAAGTGGAACTAATTAGATATCTCTTTCAAAGAGACAGCACTGACACAACGGACCGAATAGCCTCCTTCTGTGCTGCATCAATCTCTGATTATATGAACAAGAGACACAGAGAGAGAGGGAGAAAGGGTGAAAGAGGGGAAGGAAAATAGAGACAGAGTGGAAGAGAAGTTTGTACCAGTTTTCAGGGGTAGGGATTGTGATTCGTGATCTGCCCGTGCCCATTCCTGTTGAGGCAGGTGACACACAAGCTTCCTGCTGTCTCCTCATTTTCATGAATACTACGTGCTGCCCAGGGTGACACGCACTGCTGTCTGTCTGTAAGCTTAACAGGGACCTAACTGTGTGTGAGGCTGGCACGTGCTTCAGCCAGGATTCAGCTCTTAAAGGTAGTCTGTCCCTCTTAAAGGGAAGCTGTACTGAATCACAGAAGGCTGCTGCTGCTGACTGTGAATGCTGCAGTTGGAGACGAGGTAAATGGAATACAAGGACAGAAAGAGGGCTCTGCTGTTCACAGCTGTGGTGCTGGAGGCCTTAGTCATGGAAGGTGACCGTAGGAGAGAGGCCTTGTTTCTGTGGGGTGGGGCGGAGACCCTTAAGGAACGTCTTCCGAAGGGAATGGGAGCAGGTGGCCAGGGAGGTCAATGCAAGAGGTCTGGCCCCGAGGACCTGGCAGCAGTGCCAGAAGAAGTTTAATGAGCTCACACTGTTGGTCAATGTCAGTGAATTCGTCTCCACATGGCATCTCATACACTCAACGCCAGCAACCTCTCACACTGCTCAATGTACCCCCACCCCGCCCGCACCATTCGTTTCAAAGACGTATAGCAAAGCTGCTGGAATGGCTGATTGGTGTCAGATCAGATCCCTCTGCACACTACCAGCACATACTTGGTGAACAGGGACTAGAGCCCTGTCCAGCCTGGAGCACTGGAAGTGACCGGCAGCTCAGCCCATACCATTTTATGGATCCAAACGTCCATGGCATTGGGCCCAGTGACACTGCTGTGCTGAGAATACCTGCCATAGACAGAAACAGAGGGAAAGAAGCCTTCTTTTAAATGGGAATTGAAGAAAAGACTTGTAGGCAGGAATATGGGAATGGACAGGGCAATGGGACTAATTGAAGGTGAGGTTCAAACACATGAATGAAAATATTAAATTTAAGGTGCTGCCGGTCCCGGAGCCAAAGTAGATCAGTGAGCACAGGGGTGATGGGTGATCAGGATTTGATGTGAATTAGTTTACAGGCAGCAGGTTCTAGATGGGCTGTGCTTTATCGAGGTTTATAACTGGGAGGGTGACCAGGATATAATTGGAATAGTCAAGAGTGGATTTAACAGATTTAAAGATTGGTCAAGACAAATGTAGGTCCCTTACCATCAGAAACAGGGGAATTAATTATGGGGAACAAAGAAATGGCTGACCAACTAAATGCATACTTTGGTTCTGTCTTCACAAATAAGCACACAAATATCATATCAGAAATGTTGGGGAACACGGGGTTTAGTGAGAGAGAGTAACTTAAGGAAATCAGTATTAGTAGAGAAATGGTGTTGGGGAAATTGATGGTATTGAAGGCCGATAAATTCCCAGGGCCTGATAATCTACATCCCAGAGTACTGAAAGAAGCGGTCCCAGAAATAATGGATGTATTGGTGGTCATCTTACAAGATTCTATAGATTCTGGAACATTTCCTACAGATTGGAGGGTAGCCAAAGTAACCCCAGGGAGGTTGAGAGAAAGCAGGGAATTATAGACCAGTCAGCCTGACGTCGGTAGCGGGGAAAGTTCTGGAGTTCAATATCAAGTATTTTATAGCAGAACACTTGTAGAAAAGTGGTAGAATCGGACAGAGTCAGCATGGATTTACGAAACGGAAATCATGCTTGACAAATCTACAAGAATTCTTCGAGGATGTAACCAGTAGAGTTCATGAGGGGGAGCCAGTGGATGTGGTTTATTTGGACTTTCAGAAGGCTTTCTTCAAAGTCCCACATAAGAGATTAGCGTGTAAAATTAAAGCACATGAGATTGGTGCTAGTGTATTGTGATAGATAGAAAATTGGTTGGCAGACAGGAAACCCGAGAGCAGGAATAAATGGGTCTTTTTTTCCCGAATGGCAGGCAGTTACCAGTTGGGTACCATAGGGATCGGTGCTAGGACCCCAGTTATTCACAATATATATTACTGATTTCGATGAGGGAAATAAATGTAATATCTCCAAATTTGCACAAGACACAAAACTGGGTGGGATGGTAAGTTGTGAGGAGGATGAAGAGAGGCTTCAGGGCGATTTGGACAAGTTGAGTGAGTGGGCTAATGCATGGCAGATGCAGTACAATGTGGATAAATGTGAGGTTATCCACTTTGGTAGCAAAAACAGGAAGGCAGATTATTATCTGAATGGCTATAAACTGAGAGAGGGGAATATGCAAGGAGAGCTGGGTGTACTTGTACACCAGTCACTGAAGGTAAGCATGCAGGTGCAAAGGACAGTAAAGAAGGCAAATAGTATGTTGGCCTTCACAGCGAGAGGATTCGAGTACAGGAGCAGGGATGCAATTATACAGGGCATGGTGAGGCCACACGTGGAATATTGTGTGCAGTTTTGGTCTCCTTATCTAAGGAAGGATGTTCTTGCTGTAGGTTTACCAGTTTGATTCCCTGGATGGCGGGACTGATGTATGAGGTGAGATTGAGTCGGTTTGGATTATGTTCGCTGGAGTTCAGAAGAATGATGGGGGGATCTCATAGGAACCTATACAATTCTAACTGGACTTGACAAAGCAGATACAGGAAGGATGTCCCCGATGGTGGGGGAGTCCAGAACCAGGGGTCATAGTCTAAGGATATGAAGTAAACCTTTCAGGACTGAGATGCGAAATTCCTACACCCAGAGAGTGATGAGCCTATGGAATTCGCTACCACAGGAAGCAGTTGAGGACAAAATATTGCATGTTTTCAAGAAGCAGTTAGATATAGCTCTTAGGATGAAAGGGATCAAAGGATATGGGGGGAAAGCGGGAACAAGTCATTGAGTTGGATGATCAGCCATGATCATAATGAATGGCTGGGTAGGCTCGAAGGGCCGAATGGCTTATTCCTGCTCCTATTTTCTACGTGTGTTTCTATGTGTTTCTATCTGTGTTAACAAGGGCACAGATGAGGATTTATGTATCAGATGAGCTGAGGCAGACGGGTGATATTACAGAGCTGGTAGTCGGAAGGGTTTGTTCCTGGAGAGATTAAGGGGTCAGAACTCAGCTCAGGGTTACATAGAACGCAGAGGATGCAAACTGTCTGTTTGAACCTCAGATATTAGCCAGTTAGGGGAACGTGTTCAAGGATATGGACAGAATTTCCTATGGAGACTGATGGCACGAGCTCCACTCTTCCCAAAATTTAAATTGAAAGAACATTATTTCAGTGAAACAGAGTTAACAGATCACTTAGCGGGAAATAGGGACTTAGCAGGGGAAGCAACAGCAGAAAAGATGGTAGAGTAACTTCCATGAACTCTAATACAAGTAGCAATGGTTTATCGATCTCATAGCCGGAGATAGAGTTTTGCCAGGGATAACAAATGCAGCAAGGAGGGCAGAGTAAATGACAAGAACATTAATGTTGCTAAACTTAGTTTATAACATTCATAGCTAGATGGAGAGACTTACCAGGGACACCGATAATAGCAAGGATGGGATAGTAAAAGTGTTGCATAATCTTCAATGCGAGAAAGATCCGATAGTCTCATGAGAACCGACCATAATTTGCAGAAAGAGAGTCAAACTCCCAGATGAAACTCCTGCCCATTGTTGTAACATTCCAGTCTACTGTTCTGAGATTCTGAACCATTGTTGTAACATTCCAGTCAATTGTTCTCAGATTCTGATCCATTGTTGCAACATTTCAATCTATTGTTCTCAGATTCTGATCTATCATCTCCCTCTCTCTGGAGCTATTGATCCCTGTTAGTGCCGGGGCTGATGCTCCCGCTAACACTATGGAATAACACATTGAAAGCAGTCCCTTATTAATAGAAGAGGGAAACCCTCCAGTGACACAATTAGAGTCCATGGAGACTGACATTAATTACAGTCACTAAACAAACAGTTTCAGTTAACCCCTTTCAATCCAACACCTTTTGTACCACAATAAAGTAGAACATTTACCCAGTAGGGTGGGATGTATAAGGATTGCTGAAGGAAGGAATGGTGAAACTGGCAGAGGCACATGACAGAATCTTTCAATTCTCCTTGGATATGGGAGTGGTGACAGAGGGTTGTAAATGTTACACCCTGATTACAAATGGAGAGATGGAGTAGACCCTGTAGTGTCCAGTCCATCTGACGTCAGTGGTGGGGAAATTTCACATTCCAGAACAGAAATATTCGTTGGTTGGAAAAACATAGCATAATAAATTTCAAGCAGCACGGATATGCTAATGAAAAATCATGTCTGGAAAACTTCAACAAGAACTTATCCCAAGGTACTTCACAGCAGCATTATGAAACAAAGTATAACACTGAACCACAAATGCAGATATTAGGTTAGGAGACCAAAATTTTGGTCAAAGAGGCAACTTTTAAAGGAGTGTCTGAAAGGATAAAAGTGAGGGGGAGAGGTGGAGCTGTGTAGGGAGGATATTCCCGAGCTCGGGACCGAGACAACTGAATGTGCGGCCAGCGATGGTGGAGTAATTAAAATCAGCAATGCACAAGAGGCCAGAATTAGAGGAGCAGAGATATATCAGAGGGTTGTCGGGCAGGAGGAGATTACAGAGATAGTGAGGGATGAGGCAATGGATGGATTTGAAAACGTGTTGAGGATTTTAAAATAAAGACATTGTTTGACAGTGAGCTGATGTAGGTCAGTGATCGGGGAATGGGACTTGTTGTGAGTTAACACACAGGCAGCAGAGTTTTAGATGACCTCGAGTTTACAGATAGTAGAATGTGGGAGAGTGAGTTTGAATTGTCTAGTCTACAGGTAATGAAAACATGAATGAGAGCTTCAGTAGCAGATGAGATGAGACAGGGGTGAATTTGGGCGATGTTATTGAGGTGGAAATAGGTGGCCATAGTGATGGCACGAATATGAGGTTGGAAACTCATTTTGTGGTCGAATGCCACAGAGTCACAGAATTGTTACAGCACAGAAGGTGGCCATTCTGTGCATCGTGTCTGCACTGGCTCTCCAAACGAGCAATTCATCTAGTGTCACTCCCCTGCCTTCTTCCTGTACCTCTGTACAATCTTCCTTTTCAGATAGCTATCCAATTTCCTCCTGAATGCCTCGATTGAATCTGCCTCCACCACACTCTCAGGCAGTGCATTCCAGACCTTAACACTCGCTGTATGAAAATGTTTTCCTCATGTCACTTCTGCTGCTTTTACCAATTACTTTAATTCTTTGTCCTCTCGTTTTCGATCCTTTCAGGTGTGGAAACAGTTTTTCCCTATCAACTGTGTCCAGACACCTCATAATTTTGCAGACGTTTTTCAAATCTCCTCTCAGCCTTCTCTTCTCCAAGGAAAATGTTCCAACTTCTCCAGTCTATCTTCATAACTGGTATTCTTCATCCCTGGAACCATTCTTGTGAATGTTTTTTCACACTCTCCAATGTCTTCACGTTATCTAATGTGCCCAGAACTAAACGTAACGCTGCAGCCGAGGCCGAACTAGTGTCTTATACAAGTTCAAAACAACCCCCTTGCTCTTGTATTCCATGCAACAGGATACTGTAGGCTTTATGAAAAACTCTCTCAACCTGTCCTGCCACCTGCAAAGACCGATGCACATATACCCGGGTTCGATTCCTGGTACTGCCTGTGTGGAGTTTGCAAGTTCTCCCTGTGTCTGCGTGGGTTTTCTCCAGGTGCTCCGGTTTCCTCCCACAAGCCAAAAGACTTGCAGGTTGATAGGTAAATTGGCCATTATAAATTGTCACTAGTATTGGTAGGTGGTAGGGAAATATAGGGACAGGTGGGGATGTTTGGTAGGAATATTGGATTAGTGTAAATGGGTGGTTGATGTTCGGCACAGGCTCGGTGGGCCGAAGGGCCTGTTTCAGTGCTGTATCTCTAATCTAATCTAAAATATACACCCAGGTCCCTCTGCTCCTGAACCCCCTTCAGAATTGTAACCTTTATTCTATATTTTCCCTCCATGTCCTTCCTACGAAATGAATCACTTCATATTTCTCCACATTGAACTTCATCTGCCACCTGTCTGTCCATTCCACCAATTTGTCTATGTCCTTTTTACGTTTTATAGTATCCTCCTAACAGTTCACAATGTTTCCAAGTTTTGTATCATCTACAAACTTTGAAATTGTGCCCTGTACACCAAGGTCCAGGTCATTAGTATATGTCAGGAAGAAAAAGGGTCCTAACACTTATCCCCAGGGACCTCCACCACAAATCTTAAATAAAAAAACGTGCTGGAAATACTCAACAGGTCTGGCACCATCTGAGTTGAGAGAGAGAAACAGAGTTAATGTTTCAGGTCTGATATCTTTCATCAGAACTGGAAAAGGTTAGAAATATCAAGTTTGAAGCAGATAAAGCAGGGATGGGGCAAAATGGAGCAAAAGGGGTGTTGATAGAACAGAGGGTCAGAGAGATTAACTGACCAGGAGGTCATGGGGCAAAGGCAAAGAGAGTGTGCTCATGGTGTGGTGAAAGACAAAGCATTAGTGCAGAGCAGGTTTTAAATGACAGAATAATGAACAGGCCGAGCTAAAAGCACCAACATAAAATCCCAGTTTAAGTCTGGCACATGGTAAAAAAAAACTGATGAAACAAAATAATAATAAAAATGGACCAGTCATTCTCTGAAATTATTGAACTCAATGTTTACTCCAGAAGTCTGAAGAATGGACAATGAGGTGCTGTTCCTCGAGCTGACATCGATGTTCACTGGAACACCACAGCAGGTCAAACGCAGATTGGGTGACCGCTTTGTGAAACACCTCCGCTCAGTCCAAAAGCATGACCCTGAGCTTCCGCTCGCTTGTCATTTCAACACACTCCATCCCCCACCCCTGCTCTCATGGCTACATTTGTGTCCTTGTGTTTACACCCTCCACTCCCGCTTCACTTGCTTAAAACCTATTACATTTCTAACCTAAGCCAGTTCTGATGAAAGGTCACAAGCCTGGAACATTAACTCTATTTCTCTCTCCACAGACACTGCTGAGTATTTCCAGCACTTTCTGATTCTATTTCAGATTTCCAGCATCTGCAGTATTTTGTTTTGATTCCACTACAAACTTTTCTCCAGCCCGAAAAGCATCAATTAATCACTAATCTCTGTTTCTTGTCACTCAACCAGTTTAGTTTCATGTTGCTACTGTCCTTTTCATTTGATGAGCTGTACCTTTGCTCACAAGTCTGTTGTGTGACACTTTATCAAATGCTTTTTGGAATTCCATTTACACCACATCACAGCATTGCCCTCATCAGGCTTCCTTTTTACCTCTTCAAAAAACGCCAGTAAGTTTGTTAAACACCATTTTCCCTTAACAAATCCATGCTGATTTTCCTTAATTAACCTACATTTGTCCATGTGCCTATTAATGTTGTCCCGAATATGACACCAAGGTTATAAACAGACTGTCTGAATCTCAGACGGTTAGCAGGGAGGGGGATGGAATCATTAGCAAGGGAACAGAGTTGGAGTAGGGAGTGAAAACAATGGCTTCAATCTTCCCAATATTTAATTGGAGGATATTTCTGCTCATCCTGTACTGGATATCAGATAAGCAGTTTGATAATTTAACAACAGTGGAGGAGAGGAGAGAGGTGGTGGCGAGTTAAACTTGATGGAGTTCTTTGATGAAACAATGGAGAGGGTTGAGGAGGGTGGTGTGATTTAAGTTATATTTATAGACTTTCAAAATGTGTTTGATCAAGTGTCATTCAATAGACAGATTAGGAAAACTGAACTTTATGCAGTTCTTTGATAAAACAATGGAGACGGTTGCTGAGGGAAGGAATGGTGGAAATAGCAGAGGCACTGGTCAGAATCTTCCAATCCTCCTTGGATATGGGAGTCACGACAGAGGACTGGAGGGCTGTAAATGTTACTCCCTGTTGCAAAAAGAGATTAGATAAATCCTGTAACTACTGACCAGTCAGTCTAATGTCGGTGGTTGGAAATTACATGAGGCCAGAACCCAGCTCAAAAATATATCTTTCTTGTGAAAATATGGGATTATAAATGACAAACAGCACGGATAGGTTAATGGAAAATCATGTCTGATAATCTTAATCAAGTTCGTTGATGACATAACTGTGACTGTTGATGAGGACAACATGTTTTGTGTTATGTGTACAGTCTTTCAAAAGGCTGGTGATCAAATGCCATTTCATAGACTTGTTATGAAAAATGGAACATATGGACTAATGTGACAGTGACAGTGTGGATATGATACTGACTCAGGGACAGAAAGCAGAGAGAAGTGGTGAACAGACATTGTTCAGACTGGGGGAGGGGGAGTATGCAGTGCTGTTTTGCAGGTTTCAGTATTAGAACCAGTGCTGTTCCTGGCATATAGATAGATATATAAATGACACAACCGTATAAGTAAAAAAAAACATAATTTCAACTCTTGCAGATGACATGAAACGCATAACTAAAGGTGGGAAAATGCAGACCAGAGAATTATCCAACTTCACAGACGTTGTTCTTTAAAATTTATTCATTCTGGACACTAATCCATCACAAATTTATTTCTCACTCTAATTTATCTGTGTGTGATTCTCGAGTGAGTGTGTGCGTGAATGTGTAGCGTATATTTTTATTATTTTATTTAGATACAGCTTAGATTGTTAAGTATAATAAACTCACCTCTTGTTTAAGCTCAGGAAAACCTCTCCTATTGGCTCTTTCACGATCACATCAAAGATAAAAGGTAAAATACTCACTGAGGTGGTCAGCACGTCCACTGCTAAAAAGGAATAAACTCTGTTGTGGTGAAATAAGATATAAGACAAGAGGGGAGCCTGGGACCCCTCCTCACCTGGCTGTCACAGAAATCTGGAGGTTCGAGTGATCGTAAACCAACAACAAATGAGAAATTGGAAGTAGGGAAAACAATTGATCCTGAGAAAAACTTAAAATGTCAATGAAGGTTTTATTGTGGCTTTCACTACTGGAACACTGAAATGCCCACGTTCGAAGACAGAGCATACGAACATATGAACATATGAATTAGGAGCAGGTGTAGGCCACTCGGCCCCTCAAGGCTGCTCTGCCATTCAGTAAGATCATGACCAATCTGACTGAAACCTCAACTCCACATTACCACCTACCCTCGATAATCTTTCACCCCCTTGCTTGTCAAGAATCTATCTATCTCTGCCTTACACGTAATTAAAGACTCTCTTCCACTGCCTTTTGAGGAAGAGAATTCCCAAGGCTCATGACCCTCAGAGAAAAAAAAATCTCCTCATCGCTGTTTTAAATGGGCGAGCCCTCATTTTTAAATAGTGACCCCTAATTCTAGATACACCAAGATACACACATCTTTCCACATGCAACCTGTCAAGACCGCTCATGATCTTAGATGTTCAAATCAAGTCACCACTTACCCTTCTAAATTCCAGTGGATATAAGCCGAGCCTGTCCAATATTTCCTCATAAGACAGCCCACCCATTCCAGGTATTAGTCTGGTAAACCTTTTCTGAATTGCTTCCAATGCATTTACGTCCTTCCTTAAATAAGGAGACCAGTAATGTACACAGTACTCCAGATGTGGTCTCACCAAAGCCCTCTGTAGCTGAAGCATAGCATCCCTACTTTTGCATTCAATTACCCTTCCGATAAACGATAGCATTCTATTAGCTTTCCTAATTACTTTCTGAACATGCATACTAACCTTTTGTGATTCATGCACACGGACACCCAGATCCCTCTGCATCTCAGAGCTCTGCAATCTCTCACCATTAGATAATATGCTTCTTTTTTTATAATTCCTGCCAAAATGGACAATTTCCCATTTTCCCATATTATACTCCATTTCCCAGGTCTTCACGCACACACTTAACCTATCTACATTCATTTACAGCCTACTTATGTCCCCTTGCCGTGTTACGTTCTTACTCATCTTTGTGTCATCAGCAAATTTAGCAACCATGCCTTCGGTCTCTTCATCCAAGTCATTTATATAAATTGTAAAAAGTTGAGGTCCCAGTACTGATCCCTGTGGCACACCACTCGTTACATCTTGCCAACCAGAAAATGACCCGTTTATGCCTACTGCCTGTTTTCTGTTAGCTAACCAATCTTCTATCCATGCCAACATGTTACCCCCTTCAACATGAGCTTTTATTTTCACAAAACCTTTGATGTGGCACCTTATCAATTGCCTCCTGGAAATCTATGTACAGTACATCCACCGGTTCCCCTTTCTCCACAGCACATGGTACCTCTTCGAAGAACTCCAACAAATTGATTAAACATGATTTCCTTTTCATAAAACCATTTTGATTCTGCCTGATTACGTTGAATTTTTCTAAGTGCCGGCTACACTGTCTTTAACAATAGCTTCTAACATTTTACCTCAGACAGATGTGAGGCTAACATGCCTGTAGTTTCCTGTTTTCTGTTTCCCTCCCTTTCTGACGAAAGGAGTTACATTCCCAATAAAGGAGTTGCATACAGAGTTAAGTAACTTGGTACAGGTTAAAACGCCTGTCTGTTGAAAAGTTGAGTAATGTAGCTGGACAGTTAGGGATTACTATCCGTCCAAAAGGTAGGAAATCCGAAATCCTAAGACTTTTGGCCAACCATATTTCACTTGAAGCTGAAGACTCAAACAGGGTTAGAATCACTAACAGATAGAGTAATGTTAGCTAAGGTAAAACTAGAACAGAATAGACTAGAATTAGAATTCCAGAGAGAGCGAGAAGGAGCAGAGTGAGTGTCAAGAAAGGGAAAAAGTAAGAGTGTTCCAGAATGAGAATGAGGAAAGGGAGTTAAGGCAGCTCAAACAACCAGAGGAAGACCCATACACCCAGTGAAGGCACAGCTAGTGTGGGAGCTGCCCCTAGCTCAGGACCATGTGCTGAGCTCTTAAAGTTCTCCCAGTTCATGACAAAGTTAAATGAGGAGGATGTGGCAGACTTTTTCGTCAATTGTGAAAAGCTTGCAAAGCAACCGAAATGGCCGTCAGAGAGCTGGACACTGTTTTTACAAAACAAAGTAACAGGAAAATCCCATGAGATTTATTCACTGTTGCCAGATGAAAGTTCATCAGATTATGAGATGACTAAAATTGCTATCCTGGGTGTACATGAAATAGTACTGGAAGTGTACCGTCAAACATTCCAAACCCTCAGAAAGCAGCCTGACTAAACTGACCTCGAGTTTGAAAGTGTTAAGCAGCTTCCGAACATAGGGACATTGGAGCAGGAGTAGGCCATTCAGCCCATCGAGGCTGCTCCACCATTCAATATGACCATGGCTGATCATCCACTTCAATGCCTTTTCCACAAATAATCTCCATATCCCATTTTTGTCATCTGCAGTTAGAAATCTGTCAATCTATACTTTAAATATACACAACGACTGAGATTCCACATCCGCCTGCGATGCAGAATTCCAAAGATTCAGAAACCTCTGAGTCAAAGTTTACTTGTCGTTTCTGTCCTAAATGGCTTCCCCCTTATTTCGAAATTGTATCCATTAGTTCCAGACTCCGCAACCAGGGAAATTTTCGTACATACGTCTACGCTGTCTATCCCTTTAATTATTTCATACGTTTCAATGAGATCCCGACACATTCTTTGAAACTCTCTAGAATACCGGCCCAGTTTCCCCAATCTCTCTTCATAGAACTGTCCCACCATCCCGGGAACAAGTCTGGTGAAACTTCATTGCACTCCCTCTATCGCAATAATATCCTTCCTGAAGTAAATTGACCCAAAATGCACATAATATTCCAGGTGTGGTCTAAGCAAGGTTCTATACACATGCTGCAAGACGTCAGTACTCCTGTACTCAAATCATCCCTTGATAATGGCGAACAGACTATTCGCCTTCCTAATTGCTTGCTGCACCTGCATCTTTTTCAGTGATTAACTGACACCCGGGTCCGTTTGTACATCTACACTTTCTAATTTTTCACAATTTAAGAAATACTCTGCACATCTGTTCCTCTTACCAATGTGGATAACTCATATTTGCCCATATTACATTCCATTTGCCATGTTCTTACTCATTCACTATGTCTGTCCAAATCCCCTTGAAGACGCATTGCATCTACCTCACAACATGCATTCCCACCTAGTTTTGAGTCATCTGCGAACTTGGAAATACTACATTTGGTCCCCACATCCAAATCATTGACATATATTGTTCAGAGCTGGGGCCCAAGTACTGATCCTTGCGGTCCCCAAATAGTCACAGCTGCCAAAGTGAGAACGACCCGTTTCTTCCTACTCTCTGTTTTCTGCCTGTTAACCAATCTTTAATCCATGCCAGTATATTACCTCCTATCCCATGTGCTTTAATGTTGCTAACCAACCTCCTGTGGGGTACTTTATCAAAAACCATCTGAAAATCCAAGGAGAACACGTCCACCGACTCCCCTTTATCAATTCTGTTAGTAACATCCCCAATAAAACTCCAACAGGTTCGCCAAACATGATTTCTCATTCATAAATCCATGTTTACGATGCCCAAACAGATTATTATCCAACTGTCCATTTATCACATCATTTAGAATAAAATCCCAGCATTTTCCCAACGACTGATGTTTGAGAGCAGGTCTATAATTCCCTGTTTTCTCTCTCCCTCCCTTCTTAAATAGTGGGGTGACATTTGCTACCTTCCAATCTGCAGGAACCGCTCCAGAATCCATAGAATTTTGGAAGATGATCACCAATGCAGCCACAATCTCCATAGCTATCTCTTCCCACACCCTGGGATGCAGAATATCAGATCCTGGCGCCTCATCAAACTTCAGCCCCACTAATTTCTCCAATACAACATTCTTACTAATATTAATTTCCTTCACTTCCTCAATCTCCCTAATCCCTTGGATCTCTAATTCTGGAAATTTCCTTGTATCTTCCTCAATGAGGGCAGACACAAAGTAATCATTTAGTTTTACTGCCATTTCTCTATTCACCATTGTACATTCCCCTGACACTGCCTGTATTGGACCCACATTTGTCTTCGCCAAATGTTTCATTTTTAGGTAGCTAAAGAATATTTAAAGTCAGTTTTTGTGTTTACTTTTGACCAGTGGATAGAAACACTCAAATTACAGCCCACATATCGAAACCTCAGAGTGGTGATCCATCTCAAGGAGTTCACAAACTCGCTCCCCCTCCCATTAAAACCCACAAAGAGGAACAAAGGGTTCAAAGAGCTAGACAAGTTGCAATTCTGGTGATGAATTTTCCCTTGCACACAAGGCCGTAACCCCAAAGGGAAACACTTCCCTGGTCACCACAAAGACCCGAGAATAAAAGGTCGGGGGGAGTTATAGAAACCCGAACAGCCAAGGGCAAGGAGGAAAAGCTGGACACACGGGGGCCCATCCTCAGGTCAAATAGGATGGTACTGAGAGCAGGAGAAACGGCCGAAGACCTGTGTGTTTCCAATGTAATAAGGTAGGTCGCCATCGAGCTGAATGATGCAAGTGACGGGGAAAACCTGGAGGATTAATCAGGGTCCACCAGATCATAGCAGGAAAAAGGGCCCTGATGGAAATCACAACAGATCAGGCTGTGCCTCCAACTGCGGCAGTCAGACCCAGTAAGTCAGACCCAGACCCAGTCAGACCTACCACAGAGAGGGGGCGGGGGGGGGGGGAAATAAACAAAATCCTTGAGAGCTACCAGGAATTTGTATCCGAAGGAAAAGTGAAACCACACCCCTTGAGTGAGGGAAGTAAACCAATAGTCATACTCATGGATGCAGGGGCCTGCCAATCCCTTCTGCTGGGACAAAGAAAGTGTAGTGAATGCTAGAGCGTTAGTGAATGGTATCGGAAGACAGTATATGTCCATACACTTATATCCGGTGCACTTGGAGTTTGACCCAGTTTCATGACTCTTTACCATGCGGATTGTCCCTAGTTTACTGATTGATGGGTCGAACTGCTCCTGGGTAATGATCTGACAGGGGAAAAGGTGGCAGCTTCCCCAGTAGTTCTAGAGAGACCAAAAGAGGTCCGGGAGACAGGGTAGTTACAGCAGAAATCCCTGATTGTGTGGTGACTCGGTCCATGGCCAAACAATCCCCTGAACTGACAATGCAGACGGATGACCCTACTGTCTGGTTGTCTGAAACCTTCGTTGGGAAGTTAGAGGACCCAAAGGATGTGTTAAACGGTTCTTCCTTTTTTGTGGCTCCACAACCCGACCCAGTGTTAAAAAATAGCACAGACTTTCCAAACCAAAACTGAAGCAGAGGGAGTTGCAGACTGTTACCATTTAAAGAATGAGGAGCTAATGAGGAAGTGGAGACCTCCTCACAGAACAGTGGATGAAGAGTGGACAGATGTTCACCAGATAGTGGTGCCGCTGAAGTCCCTTAAATAAATATTAACAATGGCCCACGAACTTCTAATGGATGGACATGTCAGTATATGAAAAATCGAAGACCGCAGAAGACAGCATTTTGACTGGCCACAATTCCACAAAGATGTGGTGGATTTCTGTAAAATTGGTCTCACGTGCCAGGTTGTGAGAACCCTTCAGCAGAATGCTGGTAGATTGTGTGGGACCCCTGCTGAAAATATAACGGGACGACCAGTATCTTCTCACCATTATGGATGTGGTGACCCAATTCCAAGAGGCCATTCACCCGAAGAACTATCTCTGCCAAAGAAGTGGTGAAGGGGCTATCTCAATTCTTTACTTTATATTGGCTTCCTGCTGAGATCCAGTCGGATCAGGGCACACATTTTATGTCCAGTATTTTTGAAAAGGTCATGGGTAATCTGGAGCACCGCAGCCTCACATTTCCAGCGACCCGGGTTCGATTCTGTGTACTGCCTGTGCGAAGTTTGCGAGTTCTCCCTGTGACCGCGTGAATTTTCACCAGGTGCTCCGGTTTCCTCCCACAGCCAAAGACTTGCAAGTTGATAGGGCCCTAGTATAGGTTGGTGGTAGGGGAGTTGAGGGATGGTGGGGATGTGGTAGGAATATGGGATTAATGTAGGATTAGTATAAATGAGTTGTTGATGGTTGGCACAGACCCGGTGGGCTGAAGGGCCTATTTCAGTGCTGCATCTCTAAATAAATAAAATAAGTAATTAAATAAAGTCCTCAGCCTACTATCCACAGTCACAATGGGCTTTGGAGCAGTACCACCAGACCCTAAAGACAATGATCAGTCCATACTGCAATGAGCAATCCCATGACTGGGACAAAGGGATGGGATTTCTCCTGCTGGTTACCGAGACTTATCTAATGATTCCACTGGCTTTAGTCTCTTTGAATTAGTTTATGGACACGAGATGAGTGGTCCTCTTAAATTAATCAAGAAGACGTTTTTGGGACACAGGGATGAGTCTTCCATGTTAGACCACATTTCCGTGCTCTGGGAGCGGCTCACGAGAGGCTGTGCAATGGCTCAGTAACAGCAAAAGATCTCACAGGCAGCTATGAAAAGGTAAGCAGACAGAAATGCCAAGGCTAGAACATGTCATCCCAGAAACCATGTATTGTTAATACTCCCAATGCACGGTGAACCCCTTAAAGCCCAGTTCAGTGGTCCATATCAAGTGGCAAAAGGAATAGTCAGATAAATTATTTAATTGACATCCCAGACCAAAGGAAAAAAAGTAAATGCTGTGGAGGGGACAGACAAGTACAGATCTGTCAGACAGTCAGGAAGGGAGGATTGAAAAGGACAGTGAGGACAGGTTAGAGGATGGCCAGGAGAATTCCCAACTGGAACCCCCCCACTCTACGATTTGCCAACCCTGAAATGTTGGATAAATTGGACCACACACTCTCCTCATTAAATGCAGGTCAGAGAGGCAACCTAAAAAGGCTGCTCACAGCATTTACAGAAACGTGCAAGGACAAGGAAAGGTCCCAAAAAGGCATGTCAATGGTGAGGGAGATGCCTCACCTAGTCGAAGTGCAGCTGGAGAGTGCAGTGAAAGCTGGACAGACACCTGTGCGCAGTAATGTCGCAAAAGACATAGGGTAGATAAAAGAAAGTTCCTTCCCATAGTTAAGTAAAAAGTGAAGGGAAAATACCCTCAAGTAAACAGCACTTGTGCACCTCACCAGAAAGCTAAAAGTAAGGTCAGTGTGGATCTACCCTCTGAAGAACCCAATGATCAGATCCCAAACACAAAGCTAATCAAACCCAACAATTTCAAAGCCGAACTGAGCTAGGACAAAGGCCCAGAGGAAATCTCGGACACCTCACAGGGGCAAAAAAAACAATTTATTACACACTGTCGGTTTTGGGAGAAAGATTATCAAGGTGCATAGTACCTGAGTAGTTAAAACTTCATTAGAGGAGAGAAAAGGAAAACAAGCAATTGGTGATGCATTGTCCAAGGTCGAAACCGACACATGACCATCCCAGACAAAATGCCAAAAATATTTAAATCAGTACAGCTGCAACAGACAATGTCAGCTGCAGTAATTCTAAGATTCATGTGTGAATTTGAGAAGTGATTATTGAGAATGCATGTGTATTTCTTCCGTTTTCTTCCCACAATTCTGCAATGAAATGTTCCTATTATCACATTTCTTTCCATGTGCTATGCCGGTGTCACGATAGCACAATATGCCAAATGAGGAATTTTAATTCATCGATTGGAAACTTACACTAAATTTTTGATAGAAAACATCCTACCGTTAACCTTGAAAAAGCTGGCAATCAAGATGGCCACCGCAATTGGCATCTGGAACACCTTTTCACATTCCAAGGCCTACGACAGGAGCCACATGTCTGATGAGCCTGGATCTATATCATTGGCTTGCTCCAGTGATTGAATGACCTAAGATTACATTCATTAACACGGCATACAAGGCTACTCTGACACATTGAATTTCAAAGTGCAAACTCCTCCAAGTATATATACTGGCATCCTGAACCCTGGGGAGATAGAAGTTTCTAACTTTGAATCACATTAGAAGGGTCCAGAGAATGCACTGAGGCAGTCATGAGACCTTCTGCCCAACTCTGTGAAAGCTGGGAGTTTCCCCTGGACAAAAACAGACAAGCCAGTGATTCAAAATGTGCAGAAGCGGACGGGCTGTGACCACCGCCCCCCCGCCCCCCCCACCCCGCACTCCCCCCACCTCTCTCTCTCCGTCTCTCTCTCCTCCTAACATCACAAGTTTGAAAATCACATGTGACTGTGGGCCCCTCATGCCTACGGATTGCTACAGACAGAGTAACCAGGGGAAGAAAGCCACCTACAAGTCTGCCTCAAGGAAAACCCTGAGCAATGTGGACCAGCCACAAACTGCACTTCGACAAGCAAAGGACGTCAAGAATATAACTTCAGCTGGAAGACCACGGAATCGCCCAACATCACAGAATGAGTTTTTTTTTAAAAATTTATTCTGGACTCAAATCCAACCACAAATTTACTTCTCACTCTGTAATCTATCTGTGTGTGTGTGTGTGATTCTCGTGTGAGTGTGTACGTAACTGTGTGTTGTGTTTTTTTTAATGATTTTATTTAGATCGGGTTTATATTGTTAAGTATAATAAACTCACCTCTTCCATGTTTAAACTCAAGAGAACCTGTCCGATCAGTTCCTTCACCATCACACCAAAGGTAAAATGTAAAACACTCAATGAGACGTTACTATTGCACTGTTTATAAAGGACAAACACTGTTGCAGTCAAATAAAGAAGACCCACTCTGACCCCTCCTCACCTGGCCATAACAATTGGCTGGGCTGGGGATGGAGCGAATATGGGGATGAAATCAGCTCAGCATTAAATAGATACCAGAGGTTGTAAACTTCCTGGTTCAGCCTCAGAAAATGGCCAGCGAGGGGGATGCAGATCATGGACAGGGAATGGTGCTTGTGACAGAAACTGAAGACAATGGTTTCAGTCTTCTCACGATTTAAATGACAAGAACACTAAATCAGTGAAATATGGTTTATGAATCTAATAGTTGGATACAGAGACTTACCAGGGACACCAATAGTAGCGAGGATGGGATAGTAAATAAATTGAATCATCCTCAGAGCATAAGCGATCCGCAATTCTAATGTAATCCAATAATAATCTGCAGTAAGATAGTCAAACCAGTAGGATAAACTCCTGTCACTTGTTGTAACATTCCAATCTATTGTTCTCAGATTCTGACCCATTGTTGTAATATTCCAATCCAGTGTTCTCAGATTCTGACCCATTGTTGTAACATTCCAATCTATTGTTCTCAGATTCTGACCCATTGTTGTAACATTCCAATCTATTGTTCTCAGATTCTGACCCATTGTTGTAACATTCCAATCTATTGTTCAGATTCTGATATCTCCTCACCATCTCTCTGCAGCCACGGATCCCTTTGAGTGCCGGAGCTGATGCTCCCGCTGACACTTTCAGAAAACACATTGAAAGGAGGCCTGTATTAATAGAAGAGGGAAACCCTCCAGTGACACCATTAGGGTCCATGGAGACCGGCATTAATTACAGTCACTGAACAAACTGGTTCAGTTAACCCCTTTCAATTCAACACTTTTTGTACTACAATAAAGTAGAACATTTAGCCAGTCTGGATGGGAATTATGAGAGTTACTGAGGGAAGAAATGGTGGAAATGACAGAGGCACTGAAAATCTTTCAGGGAGTGATGCCAGAGGTCTGGAGGATTGTCAACGTTACACCCTGTTTAAAAAGGAGAGGTTGGGTAAACCTTGTAAGCATCAGTCTAATGTTGGTTGTTGGAAACTTCTAGAGGTCATAACCCAGCACAAAAATATATCTTGCTTGTAATACAACTTTTAATACATGACAAGCAGCACGGAAAGGTTAATGAAATATCATTCCTGATAATCTTGTACAAGTTCGTTGAGGACGTAACTGTGAGTGTTTCATGGAATATAATCATAGAAAGTTTAAAATACTGAAAGAGGCCACTTGTGCCATTGTGTCTGCAGCGGCCGAAAAATGATCCACCAACTCTAATCCCACCTTCCAGCATTTGATCCACAGCCCTGCAGATAATGTCAGTTGAGGTGAACATCCAGTTTCCTTTTCACTGAGTGGAGGGATTCTGCTTAAACTATCCTTTCAGGCAGTAAGTTCTGGACCCTCACTATAAACAGGGGATGCAATACTGAACCCTGTGGAACGCCACTGTAAACAGTCCTCCGGTCAGTAAAATGCCTGTCAACAACTACCCTTTAATAAAAACAAGAAATGCTGGAAATACTCAGCAGGTCTGGCAGCATCTGTGGAGAGAGTAGCAGAGTTAACGTGACAGGTCCGTGACCCTACATCGCTGATCTGAAAACTTAACTCTGCTTCTCCCTCCACAGATGTTGCCAGACCTGCTGAGTATTTCCAGCATTTATTGTTCTTACTTCAGATTTCCAGCTTCCGCAGTATTTTGCTTTTATTATAACAATGACCCTTTGTTTCCTGCCACTGAGCCAATTTTGTATTTTTGGGTGGACAGGTTTCTCCTCAACTCCCAGTTAATCCTTCTACCGAGCACTTTAAGTCACTGCCCCCTAGTCACTGATCTCTCTGCTAAGGTGAATAGACTCTTCACCTCCACTCTATCCAAGCCCCTCAAAATTATGTCCATTTCAATCAAATCTGCCTTCAGCCTTCTCTGTTCCAAGTAGAACAACCCCAGCCTATCTAATCTTGCTTCGTAGCTGCATTTTTCCAGTCCTGGCAAACATCCTTGTAAATCTCCTCTGCACCCTCTCGAGTGCAATTACATCCTTTGTGTAATCAAGTGACCAGAAATGCACACAGTACTCAGGTTGTGACCTAACCAATGATTTATACAGTTCCAGCATAACCTCCCTGCTCTTGTATTCTATACCTTAGCTAATAAAGGAAAGGATTCCATATGCCTTCTTAACCACCTATCGACCTGACCTGCTACCTTCAGGACATCAGTGGACATTGACTTCAAGGTCCCTCACATCCTCTACGCTTCTCAGCATTTTCCTATTAATTGTCTATCCCTTTGCCTTGTTTGACCTCCTCAATTACACATTTCATACTTAACCGGTTGAATTCCATTTGACACTTTTCTGCCATCAATATCTTCCTGCAGCTTACAGCTATCCTCCTCGCTATCTACCACATGGCAAATTTGTGTGCCATCTGCACACATCTTGATCATGCCCCTACATTTACGTTCCAATCGTTAATATATGCTCCAAAAAGCAGGTGATCCAGAAATGAGCCCTGTGGAAAGCCACTTGAAACAGACCTCAAGTCAGTAAAACACCCATCAAGTAGATCCTAGTATTCTCTGGGAAGATAGGGAGGAGATTGCAGAGCCTTTGTCCTTGATCTTTATGTCGTCATTGTCGACAGGAATAGTGCCAGAAGACTGGAGGATAGCAAATGTTGTCCCCTTGTTCAAGAAGGGGAGTAGAGACAGCCCTGGTAATTATAGACCTGTGAGCCTTACTTCGGTTGTGGGTAAAATGTTGGAAAAGGTTACAAGAGACAGGATTTATAATCATCTTGAAAAGAATAAGTTCATTAGCGATAGTCAGCACGGTTTTGGGAAGGGTAGGTCGTGCCTCACAAACCTTATTGAGTTTTTCGAGAAGGTGACCAAACAGGTGGATGAGGGTAAAGCAGTGGATGTGGTGCATATGGATTTCAGTAAGGCGTTTGATAAGGTTCCCCACGGTAGGCTATTGCAGAAAATACGGAAGTATGGGGTTGAAGGTGATTTAGAGCTTTGGATCAGAAATTGGCTAGCTGAAAGAAGACAGAGGGTGGTGGTTGATGGCAAATGTTCATCCTGGAGTTTAGTTACTAGTGGTCTAGCGCAAGGATCTGTTTTGGGGACACTGCTGTTTGTCATTTTTATAAATGTCCTGGAACAGGGTGTAGAAGTGTTAGTTAGTACATTTGCGGATGACACTAAGGTCGGTGGAGTTGTGGATAGTGCCGAAGGATGTTGTAGGGTACAGAGGGACATAGATAGGCTGCAGAGCTTGGCTGAGAGATTGCAAATGGAGTTTAATGCGGAAAAGTGTGAGGTGATTCACTTCGGAAGGAGTAACAAGAATGCAGAGCACTGGGCTAATGGGAAGATTCTTGGTAGTGAAGATGCACAGAGAGAGCTTGGTGTCCAGGTACATAAATCCCTGAAGGTTGCTACCCAGGTTAATGGGGCTGTTAAGAAGGCATATGGTGTATTAGCTTTTATTAGTAGGGGGATCGAGTTTCGGAGTCACGAGGTCATGCTGCAGCTGTACAAAACTCTGGTGAGACCGCACCTGGAGTATTGCGTGCAGTTCTGGTCACCGCATTATAGGAAGGATGTGGAAGCTTTGGAAAGGGTGCAGAGGAGATTTACTGGGATGTTGCCTGGTATGGAGGGAAGGTCTTACGAGGAAAGGCCGAGGGACTTGAGGTTGTTTTCGTTGGAGAGAAGGAGGAGGAGAGGTGACTTAATAGAGACAAATAAGATAATCAGAGGTTTCGATAGGGTGGATAGTGAGAGTCTTTTTCCTCGGATGGTGATGGCAAACACGAGGGGACATAGCTTTAAGTTGAGGGGTGATAGATATAGGACAGATGTTAGAGGTAGTTTCTTTACTCAGAGTGTAGTAGGGGCGTGGAACGCCCTGCCTGCAACAGTAGTAGACTCGCCAACTTTAAGGGCACTTAAGTGGTCATTGGATAGATATATGGATGAAAATGGAATAATGTAGGTCAGATGGTTTCACAGGTCGGCGCAAAATCGAGGGCCGAAGGGCCTGTACTGCGCTGTAATGTTCTAAATTCTAAATCAACAATCACCCTTTGTTTCCTGTCACTGAGCCAATTTTGTAACCAGCTTGCTGCGTTTCCCTGGATTCCATGCGATTTAATTTTTTAACTAGTATGCCACATGGGACCTTGTCAAAAGCCTTGCAAAATTCCACGGAGACCATATCATCTGCACTACCCTCATCTATCATCCTTGCTACTTCGTCGACAAATTCAATCAAGTTGGTCAAACAATATCTTCCCTTATCAAATCCATGCTGACTGTCCTTGATTGACCTGAGCCTTTCTAAGTGACAGTTTATCCTGTCTCTGAGAATAGATTACAATCATTTTCCCACAACTGAGGTAACACTGACTGGCCTGCAATTTTTTGGTATATCTCTTGCTCCATTTTAAAGAGGTACAATGTGAACAGTACTCCAATCCTCTGACACTACACCTGCATCCAGTGAGGATTGGAAAATGATGGTCAGAACCTCTGCTATTTCCTCTCTCACTTCATTTGACAGCCCAGGATACATTTCATCAGGCCCTGGTGATTTATCAACTTTCAAGGATGCGAATCCCATTAATACTTCCTCTCTCCCTATGTATATCACATCCAATAATTCACACTCCTCTTCCTTAACCACAATACCTGCATCGCCCCCACCCCCACTTTTGTTAAGACAGATACAAAGTACTTATTAAGAACCTTGACAACATCTTGTGCCCCTACTCATGTATATCCTCTTCTGTATATAGATTTTCAGTAGGCCTGTGATCAAATGACATTTCATAGAGTTGTTATGACATGGATTAATGTGACAGTGATGGTGTGGATATGACACTGACACAGGGACAGAAAGCAGCGAGAAGTGGTGAACAGTCATTGTTCAGACTGGAGGTGGAGGGGAGTATACAGTACTGTTTCCCAGGGTTCGATTCACTCCGCATGATATCAAGAAACTACTGAAGTCACTGGATACTGCAAAGGCTATGAGCCGTCACAATATTTCGGAATAGTACTGAATACCTGTGCTCCAGAACTTCCATTCCCCCATCAAGCTGTTCCAGTACAGCTACAACATTGGCCTCTATCCTGCAATGTGGAAAATTGCCCAGGTATGTCCTGCATACAAAAAGCAGGACAAGTCCAACCCGGCCAATTACCGCCCCATCAGCCTATTCTCAATCATCAGTAAAGTGATGGAAGGTGTCATCGACACTGCCATCAAGCGGCACTTGCTTAGCAATAACCTGCTCAGTGACGCTCAGTTTGCGTTCCGCCAGGGGCACATAGCTCCTGACCTCATTACTGCCTTGGTTCAAATATGGACAAAGGAGCTGAACTCAATAGGTGAGGTATGAGTGACTGCCCTGACATCAAGGCAGCATTTGACTGAGTATGGCATCAAGGAGCCCGAGCAAAAATGGAGTCAGTGGGAATCGGCGGGGCGGGGCGGGGTGGGGGGACTTTCTGCTGGTTAGAGTCATACCTGGCACAAAGGAAGATGGTTGTGGTTGTTGCAGGTCAATCAGCTCAGCTCCAATACATCACCGCAAGAGTTCCTCAGGGTAGTGTCTTAGGCCTAACTATCGTCAGATGCTTCATCAGTTACATTCTTTCATTCATAAGGTCAGAAGTGGGGATGTTCGCTGATGATTGCACAATTTTCATGACCAATCGTGACTCCAAAGTACTGAAGCAGTCCGTGCAGAAATGCAGCAAGACTTGGACAATATCATGGCTTGGGCTGATAATTGACAAGTATCATTCGCACTGCACTAGTGCCAGGCAATGACCATCTCCAACAAGAGATAATCTAATCATCTCCGTTGACATTCAATGACATTACCATCTCTGAATCCCCCGCTATCAACATCCCAGGGGCTACTATTGACCAGAAACTGAACAGGAATAGCCATATAAATACCATGGCTAAAAGAGCAGGTCATATGCGAGGAATCCTGAGGTGAGTAACTCACCTCCTGACTCCCCAAAGCCAGTCCACCATCTACAAGGCACAAGTCAGGAGTGTGATGGAATTCTGTCTGCTTGTCTGGATGGCTGCAGCTCCAAAAACACTCAAGAAGCTCGGCATTATGATTGGCACCCCATCCACAACATTCACTCCCTCCACCACCGACGCACAGTGGCAGCAGTGTGTACCATCTGCAAGATGCACTGCAGCAACACACCAAGGCTCCTTAGACAGCACCTTCAAAACAGACAACCTCTACTACATAGAAGGGCAAGGGCAGCAGATGTATGGAAACACCACCACCTGCAAGTTCCCCTCCAAGCCACACACCATGCTGATTTGAAACTATCTTGCAGTTCCTTCACTGTCGCTGGGTCAAAATACTGGAACTTCCTTCCTAACAGCACTGTGGGTGTACCTACCCCACGTGGATTGCAGTGGTTCAGGAAGGCAGCTCACCACCACCTTCTCAAGGGTAATTAGGGATGGACAATAAATGCTGGAATGGCCAGCGATGTCCACATCCCATGAATGAATAAAAAAAATTATGCCAGAGAACTGGAGGGCTGTAAATGTTACACCCTGTTTAAAAAAGGGGAGGTTAGATAAATCCTGTAACTGTCAGTCAAATGTTGATTCTTGGAAAATTCTGGAGGCCGTAACCCAGCACAAAAATATTTCTTACTTGTAAAATCATATCTTAATAAATGACAAGCAGCAGGGATAGCTTCATGGAAAATCATTTCTGATCATCTTGATAGTTTGTTGACAGTTCTGTGAGTGTTAACGAGGATAGCGTGATTCGTGTTATAGAATCATCGAATCGTTGAAAATTTAAGGCACAGAAAGAGGCCACTTGGCCCATCGTGTCTGTGCCTGCCGAAAAGTTATCCACCTATCTTATCCCACCTTCCAGCATGTAATCCATAACCCTGCAGATTATGACACTTGTGGTGCACATTCAGACTCTTCTTGAATCAGTAGAGGGTTTCTGCCTCAACCATCCTTTCAGTACGTGAGTTCCAGACCCTCACTGAAAGCAAGGGACCCAGTACCAAGCCCTGTGGAAAACCACGGGAAAGTCCTCCAGTGAATACCCGTCAACAATTACCCTTTGTTTCCTGTCACTGAGACAATTTTGTATTTCTGGGTGAACATGTTTTTCCTCAACTCCCTTCTGAAAGTTCTACCAATCACTTTAAATCTATATCCCCTAGTCACTGACCTTTCTGCGAAGGTGAATAGAGCCTTCACCTCCACTCTATCCAGGCTCCACAAAATGTTGTTCATTTCAATCAGATCTCCCCTCAGCCTTTTCTGTTGCATGGAGAACAACCCCAGCCTATCCAATTTTCCTCATAGCTGCATTTTTCCAGTCCAAGCAACATCCTCATAAATCTCCTGTGTACCCTCTCTCGAGCAATTACTTTCTTTCTGTAATGTGGTTACCAGAACTGCACAAAGTATTCAAGATGTGGCCTAACCAATGTTTTATACAGTTCCAGCAAAGCCTCCCAGCTCTTACATTCTATACCTCAGCTAAAAAGGGAAATGATTCCATATGCATTCTTACCTGCCTTATTGACCTATCCTGCTATCTTCAGGGATATGTGGGCATTCACTCCAAAGTTCCTTACTTGCTCTACACTTCTCAGTATTGTCCTAGTAATCGTATATTCCTTTGCTTGTTTGAGCTCCTCACAATTATCCGGGTCGAATCCCATTTTGCTGCCCATCTGACCAGACCGTCAATATCTTCCTGCAGCCTTCTCGCTATCGACAACATGGCCAATCTTTGTGTTGTCTGCAAAAGTCTTGATCATATCCCCTACATTTACGTCTAAATCTTTAATATAGACAACAGAAAGCAGGGGACCCATTACTCAGCCCTGTGGAATGATATTGGAAACAGTCCTCCAGTCGCAAAAATACTTGTCAATAATTACCTTTTATTTCCTGCCACTGAGCCAATTTTGTATCCGCCTTGCTGCATTTCTCTGGATGCCATTGGATTTTATTTTTTGAACCAGTTTCTCATGTGGGACATTGTCAGAAGCCTTGCTAAAATCCATGTAGACCACATCAACTGCACTACCCTCATCTATATTCCTTGTAACATCTTCAAAAAATTCGATCAATTTGGTCAAACAAGAGCGTCCCTTAACAATTCCATGCTGACTATCCTTGATAAACCTGTGCCTCTCTAAATGACAGTTTATCCCGTCTCTCAGAATAGATTCCAATAATTTGCCCACTACTGAGGTTAGACTGACTGGCCTGTAATTATTCAGACTATCCTTCGCTCCCTTTTTAAACAGAGGTACAATGTTAGCAATTCTCCAATACTCCAGCACCAAAACTGTATCTAGTGAGGATTGGAAAATGATGGTGGGCAGACCCTCTGCTATTTCTTCTCTTGCTTCTTCGAACAGCCTGGGGTACATTTCATCCGGCTGTGGTTATTTTTCAACTTTCAAGGATGCTAATCCCATTAATACTTCCTCTCTCCCTATGTTTATCACACGCAATAATTCACACTCCTCCTCCTTAACGACAATATCTAAATCCCCCCTCTTTTCTGAAGACATACGCAAAGTGATCAATAAAGAACCATACCAATATCTTCCACCCTTATACAAAGGTTACCTTTCTGATCTATTATGGGTCCTACTCTCCCCTTAGTTAACCTCTTACTCGTAATGTATTGAGAAAACATCTTTGGGTTCACCTTGATTTTGCTTGCCAATATTATTTCATTCCCTCTCTTTCCTTTCCTCATTTCCTTTTTGATTTGACCCCTCCACTTTCTAAACTCCTCACAACTTTCTGTAGTATTGAGTTCTCAGTGTCGGATATATGCTTCCCTTTTCTGTCTTATCCTACCCTGTCGGCACCTTGACATCCATGGGACTCGAGATTTGGCCGACTCACCCTTTTTCTTTGTGGGAACATGCTTATCCTGAACCTCTTGAATCTCCCCTTTGAATGCCTCCCACTGCTCTGAGATTGAATTACCTTCAAGCAGCTGTTTCCAGTCCACTTTCGCTCCACAGTTTAGTAATATCAGCCTTGACCCATTGAGAACTCTAACTGCTGATATATCTCTTGTCCTGGTCCATAATTATGTTAAAACGAACTGAATTATGATCATTCCCACCAAAATGCTCTCCCACTGCTACTCCTTCCACCTGCACATCTTCATTTCCTAAAACAATGTCTAAAACGGCACCCTCTCTTGTTGGACTTGTTACATCCTTGTCAAAAACGTTCTCCTGAATGCACCCCAAGATTTCTGCTCCCTCAATTCTTTTCATACTAAAATTATCCCAGTTAATATTGGGGTAATTAAAATCCCCGACTATTACTGCCCTATTGCTCTTGCACTTCTCAGAGAGGTGCCTACATATCTGCTCTTCGATCTCCCCCTGACTATTTGGCTGTCGAGATAACACTCCCAGCAGTGTGATTGTCCCTTTTTGGTTCCTCAGCTCAATCCATATGGTCTCACTTGATGAACCTTCCAACATATCATCCCTCCTCACAGCTGCAATAGATACCTTGACCAAAATTGTCACTCCCCCTCCTTTCTTATCACCTTCCCTATCGCATCTGAAAACCCGGTAACCAGGAACGTTGAGCTGCCATTCCTGTCCCTCCTTAAGCCATGTTTCTGCAATAGCTATGATATCATACTACCACGTGTCTATCTGTGCCCTCAGCTCATCTGCTTTATTTTCTATACCCCTTGCATTGAAATAGATACCCTTGAGCACCGCTAAGCTCTTCATCTTTATTTTATAACCTTTGTTTCCTCTGTCTTCCAGACTCATCCATTAATTTTCCGCCTTCCATTTTCATTTCTGATTTTGTCCCAGCTGAGTCTACCCTCAGGTCCCCATCCCCCTACCAAACTAGTTTAAACCCTCCCCAACAGTACTAGCAAAACGTTCCACAAGGAACCCAGTCCCGACTCTGTTCAGGTGAAAATCCCCCGGCCTATTCAGGACCCATCTCGCCCAGAGCTGGTCCAGTGTCCCAGGAATATGAAGCCCTCCTTTCTGCATCATATTTCCAGCCAAACATCCATCTGTCTTATCTTTCTATTTCTGTGCTCAGTTGTGCATGGCATTGGGAGTAATCCGGAGATTGCTACTTTTGACGTCCTGCTTGTCAATTTCTTCCCTTGCTCCCAAATTCTGACCACAGAACAACATTCCTCTTTCTACCTATGTCGTTGGTTCCGATGTGAACCACGACTTCTGGCTGTTCCGCTTCACCTTCAGGATGCTCTGCTGTCGCTCAGTGACATCCTTGACCCTGGCAACAGGTAGGCAACACACCATCCTGGATTCACGTCTGTGGCCACAGAAACGCCTGTCTGTTCCCCTGACTATTGAACCACCGATCACTCTGGCTCTTTCCGTCATCCCTGTATCCCACTCTACAGCTGAGCCACCCGTGGTGCCATGGACCTGGCTCTGGCTGTACTCCCCAGGTGAAGCATCACTTTCCTCAGTATTCAGAACTGAATACCTGTTGGAGAGTCAGATGCACTCAGGGGTCACCTGCACTACCTGCCTGATTCTTTTTGACTGTCTGGTGATCACCCATTCCCTCTCTCCCTGCATACTTTTAAGCAGATGGGTGACCACATCTATAAACATGCTAAAGCTGAATAAACTGATATATGAGAAGAAAGAATGTGCAGGGGTACGGGGAAAAGGCAGGGAATGGGATTAGGTGAATTGCTCATGCGGAGAGCCGGTGCAGACACAACGGGATGAATAGTTCCTTTTGTGCGGTAAGAACACTGTAATGCACCGTCTCAGATGGGTGTAATGGTGGAGAATGGGGGATCCATGGTGGGAAAGGGAAGTTGTCCTATTGGAACCGAAATCTTAGCAAGAATTGTCCGGGTCGAGGGCATCCAGGAAATATCCTCCCTGCAGCCACAATGTTCCAGTGATGTTGGGAGTGAATGTTGAAGCCAGTGGATGGGGTACCAATCCTAGTTCTATCCTAGTGTCAAGCTTACACAGTTTTGTTTGAGCTGCATCCATTCAGGCAAATGGGCAGTGTTCCTGGAAAGGCTTTGGGGAATCAGGAAGTGTGCCGCTTGCCTTTTGCCCCAACCTCTAGCCGGCTCGAGTAGCTATGGCATTTTTGTGCCTGGTCCAGTCAGTTTCTGGTCAATGGTCACTCCCATAATGTTGAAGGTGAGGGAATCGGCAATGACATTGCCCCTGAATGTCAAGAGGTGGTGGTTATGTTTCTCTTCTTGGAAATGGTCATTGCCTGTCACCTATGTGGCCGTGAGCTTCACTTGCCACTTACCAGCCAAAGCCTGGATGTTGTCTAGGTCTTGCTGCCGACAGGCACAGACTGCTTCATTATTACTTCCTCCAGCTCCTGAAGTGTCCTCCGGATTCCTGGTGCCAATGACTGTGTCCTCATGACGGTGAAGATATGAAGGGTGCAGCAGAACACCATGAACTTGGACACCTGATCCAGTGTGTAGTGGAGGGCTCCTCCCGAGAGGTTCAGACATCGGAAGCATTGCTTCATCACACCGATGGTCTATTCCTGGTGACACAATTGCCCACGTTATACACAAGTTAATTGTGTGATTTTGGTTGGCGGTGGGAGGTGGTTTGGGGGAGTAGAAACATGAGCTGTGTCCAGAGGGGGTTTCCTTTGTCTCCGAGGAGCCACATTCTGAATCAGCATGGAGACCGAAGTGTTGGGACCGGCTGACTGCTTCAGAATGAAGGTATGGTGGCTGCTGCCAGCATAGTGGACATTCACCAATATGATGTACTGGGCATGCTCTCACACCAACTGTACATTAATGGAGTGAGAGTTCTTCCTGTTTCTGTGACTCTCCCTATTGAAATGGGGGCCCGGAAGAGCAACCTACACCATCAGGAATCCCGCTATCCTGACAAAGCCACGAGATCTCTCATCCTGATTCTCCCTGCTGAGGGAGAAAATGATGACATAGATGGTCACCCTCACCTCCCAGAATTATCAATGGACAACAGACAGGCCTCGCAACTACTGGTCAGTTAGTGTAACATCAGTGGTGATTAAGGTTTTAGAAACAATAATAAGGGAAAAATGGCGACACACACTTGGAGAGGTTTGAGTTAATTAAGGATTGTCAGCACGGATTTCGAAAAGGCAGATTATGCTTGACTGAGCTAATTGAATTTATTTCGATGATCAGAGAAGGTTGATGAAGGGAATGTGGTGGATGTTGTCTACATGGATTTTATGAAAGTATTTGATGAAGAACCAAACAAAAGCTTGGTTAACAAAATTGAAGCTCATGGAATCGCATCCAATTGGATAAACAAATTGTCCAAAGGACAGCAAAAAGATAAATGTGTTAAATGGTTGTTTTTCAGACTGGAGGATGGTAGACAAGGACTCTATGACCCTAGCGCTCTCTATGACTGGATGTTGGATATGTCTCCGGCTCCTGCCTGGAAAGATCCAGATACATAGAGTTTCAATGAAGCTGTGTCCTTAACAGCCACTGACAGCTCCGTCCTCACCCTGGTGAGAGGCTTCAGGTCGTGTTACAGGAGGTGACACAGTTCTGTGACCACCTCCTGATTGAATCAGAGTCACCTCACACACTGCTCCTGGGTTAGGTGTAGGTAGGGAAATTGCTCTTGGAAATCCCGGGGTGGGTTGGCAGCGCACCCTCCTCCTACCTCTTTACAGAGCATCCCCTCTCTGCAGTCTCTGCTCCATGTGTTGGTCATGTTACAGACCCAGAGACACTGTAACTACAGTCCCCATACCTCGTCCAGAATTGGGTCACCAAATCCTCTGCCCTCCCTGAATGTCTGCAGCAGCTCACAACACAACCTCCAGAAAACCATCCACAGAACCTCCACCAACTTTACAATAGCAGAAGTAAGTCAAAAGCCCGTCACCTGTAAGTTGGATGCCTGGTCCTTTTAAAGGAGACTAGAGGGGGTACCACGTGCTGCTGAATGTATGTTCAGCTGAGAGTGACTAACACAGGCGGTCAGTGGACATGCACAGACCAAGTTTCAAAGACGTACATCAAAGTTCCCGGTACGGTGCATTGACATCACTTTCAAATCCATCCTCAAAGGAACAACACATATCCGGTACGATTGAGCTGGAGCCCCGCCCAGATTGGGACACTGTGCAGGCCACACTAGACGTGACCGGCAGTGAAGACCACACGAATAGAACATAGATGATACGAGTTTGCTGGAGCCCTGCCCAGCATGGGGTATTGTGCACTAGCAGTGGTGGGCTTGCGGTTCTCATCATTTTATGGATCCCAGCTTCTGTACCGTCAGCACCAGTAGTGCTGCAGAGTCTAAAATCGTGGCTCTGGACAGATACAGAGGGAAATAAATTCACTTTAAAAGGAGAACTGAAAAAAGATTGAAGTCAAAAGAGTTGCAGGAATATGGGAAATGGACAGGGAAATGGGACTATCTGGAGGGGTGAGGCCATGGAGAGATTCAAACACAGGAATGATTAAAATTAAGGTGCTGCCAGACTGGGAGCCAATGTAGATCAGTGAACACAGGGGTGATGGGTGATCGGGATTTGGTGTGAATTAGAATACAGGCAGCAGAGTGCTGGATGGACTGTGGTTTATGGATGTTTATAACTGGGAGGGTGACAAGGATAGAATTGGAATAGTCAAGTGTGGATTTAACGGTGACACGGATGAGGGTTTATGCAGCAGATGGGCTGAGGCAGAAGTGGAGACGGGTGATATTACGGAGGAGTTAGTAGGCAGGGTGGTGATGGACAGAATATGGAGATGAACTCAGCTCAGGTTTAAATATAACACAGAAGTTGTAAACTGTCTGGTACAAGCTCAGATATTGGGCAGAGTGGAGTATGTGCTTCCCAGATAGGGGATGGAGTTTGTGATGGAGACCAATGATACTGGCTTCAGTATTCCCCAAATTTACATTACAGAACAGTATTTCATTGAAACAGGGTTTACAGATCTCCTAGCCTGAAATAGAGACAGCAACAGCAGCAACGATGAGAGAGTAAATGACAAGAACTGTAATACAGTTGACAATGGTTAATAGAGCTAATAGCTGGAGATATTCAACAGGCATAACAACGGCAGCAAGAAGGGCAGAGTAAATTACAGGAGCATTAATGTAGTTAAACATGGTTTAAAGAATTAATAGCCAGATAGAGAGACTTACCAGGGACACCAAAGATAGCCAGGATGGGATAGTAAATGTATTGAATAATCTTCAGTGCGAAATAGATACGGAGGTTTAATGACATCCGATCATAATATGTAGAAAGAGAGTAAATAACCGAGGATAAAATTCTGTCCATTGTTGTAACATTCCAATCTATTGTTCTCCTATTCTGACCCATTGTTGTAACATTCCAATCTATTGTTCTCAGATTCTGACCCATTGTTGTAACATTCAAATCTATTGTTCTCATATTCTGACCCATTGTTGTAACATTCCAATCTATTGTTCTCAGATCCATTGTTGGAGCATTCCAATCTATTGTTCTCATATTCTGACCCATTGTTGTAACATTCCAATCTATTGTTCTCAGATCCATTGTTGGAGCATTCCAATCTATTGTTCTCAGATTCTGACCCATTGTTGTAACATTCCAATCTATTGTTCTCAGATTCTGACCCATTGTTGTAACATTCCAGTCTTTTGTTCTCAGATTCTGATCTATCCTCTCTCTATCTCTCTGGAGCAGCTGATCTCTGTAAGTACCGGAGCTGATGCTTCCACTGACTATGGAATAACATATTGAAAGAAGCCCCTTATTAATAGAAGATGGAAAACGCAATTAGGGTCCATGGAGACTGACATTATGCACAGTCACGGAACAAACAGATTCAGTTAACCATTTTCAAACCAACACTTTTTGTCCCACAATAAAGTAGACCATTTACCGAGTCTGGATGGGATGTATGAGGGTTGCTGAGTGAAGGAATGGTGGAAATAGCAGAGGCACTGGCCAGAATATTCCAATCCCCCTTGGATCTGGGCGTGATGACAGCTTTCCACAGGCTCACCACACTCTGGGTGAAGACACTTCTCCTCATCTCAGTCCTGAAAGTTTTACCCCGTATCCTTAGACTATGAGCCCTGGTTCGGGAGTCCCCCACCATCGGGAACATCCTTCCTGCATCTACCCTGTCAAGTCCCGTTAGAATGTTATAGGTTTCGATGATATCGCTCCTCACTCTTCTGAATTCCAGTGAATATAGTCCTAACCGACTCAATCTCTCCTCATACGACAGTTCTACCACCCCAGGAATCAGTCTGGTAAAATTCTACTGCACTCCCTCTGTAGCAAGAACAGCCTTCCTCAGATAAGGAGACCAAAACTGCACACAATATTCCAAGTGCAGCCTCACCAAGGCTCTGCATAATTGCAGCAAAACATCCCTGCTCCTCTACTCGAATCCTGTCTCAATGAAGGCCAACATAACATTCGCCTTTTTCGACCGCCTTGTTGTACCTGCATGCTTACCTTCAGTGACTGGTGTACGAGAACAGCCAGGTCTTGCTGCATATTACTCTCCCTCAGTTTATAGCCCTTCAGATAATATTTTTCCTTCCTGTTTTTGCTAGTAACGTGGATAACTTCACATTTATCCACATTATACTGCATCTGCCATGCATTTGCCCACTCACTCAACTTGTCCAAATCACCCTGAAGCCTCTCTGCACCCCCCTCACAACTCACCCTCACATCCAATTTTGTATCATCTGCAAATCTGGAGATATTACATTTAGTTTCCTCATCTAAATCATTAATATATATTGTGAATAACTGGGGTCCTAGCTCCGATCCCTGCGGTACCCCACTAGTCACTGCCTGCCATTCAGAAAAAGATCTGTATGTTCCAATGCTTTGTTTCCTGTCTGCCAACCAATTTTCTATCCATCGCAATACACTACCCCCAATCCCATGCGCGTTAATTTTACACGCTAAACCCTTACGTGGAAATTTGGCGAGAGCCTTCTGAAAGTGCAAATAAACCACATCCACTGGCTCCACCTCATCAACTCTACTAGTTACATCCTCGAAGAATGCTAGTGGATTTATCAAGCATGATTTCTCTTTCATAAATCCATGCTGACTCTGTCCAATTCCACCACTGTTCTCCAAGTGCTCTGCTGCAAAATCTTTGATAATGGACTCCAGGATATTTCCCACGACCGATATCAGCCTGACTGGTCTACAATTTCCTGCTTTCTCTCTACCTCCCTTTTTTAATAGTGGGGTTACATTAGCTACCTTCCAATCTGTAGGAACTGTTCCAGAGTCCATAAAATCTTGGAAGATGACCACCAATGCATCCACTATTTCTCGGGCCACTTCCTAAGTACTCGAGGATGTAGATTACCAGGCCCTGGGGATTTATCTGCCTTCAATACCATCAACTTCTCCAACACCATTTCTCTACTAATACTGATTTCTTTCAGTTCCTCTCTCTCACTAAACCCTGTATTCACCAACATTTCTGGTATGATATTGGCGTCCTCCTTTGTGAAGACAGAACTAAAGTATGCATTTAGCTGGTCAGCCATTTCTTTGTTTCCCATAATAAATTCCCCTGTTTCTGACTGTAACGGACCTTCATTTGTCTTCGCCAATCTTTTCCTCTTCACATACCTATAGATTCGTGTACAGTCAGTTTTTATGTTCCCCGTAAGCTTACTCTCATACTCCATTTTCCCCTTCTCAATCAATCCCTTGGTGCTCCTTTGCTGAATTTTAAACTGCTCCCAATCCTCAGGTCTGTTGTTTTTCCTGGCAAATTTATATGCCTCTTCCTTGGATCTAATGCTATCTCTAATTTACCTTGTAAGCCATGACTTGGCTACCTTTTCCGTTTTACTTTTGTGCCAGACAGGAGTAAACAATTGTTGCAGTTTATCCATGCGCTCTTTGAATGTTTGCCTTTGCCTATCCAGGGTCATCTCTTTAAGTAACGTTTTCCAATGTATCATCAACGACTCATGCCTCATACTTTCGTAGCTTACTTTATTAAGATTCACGACCCTAATCTCAGAATCAACTAGGTCACTCTCCATCGTGATGAAGAATTTTATCATATTATGGTTGTTCATCCCCAAGGGATCTCGCACATCTAGATTGTTAATTATTCCTCTCTCATTACACAATAACCAGTCGAGGATGGCCTGTTCTCCAGTTGGTTGCTCAAAGAATTGGTCCTGAAAACCATCCCGTATATTCTCCAGCATTTCCTCCACAATGTATTGTGACCAATTTGATTTGCCCAATCTATATGCAGATTCAAGAAACTCATTACAGATGTTCCTTTATCGCATGCGTCTCTAATTTCCTGTTCATTGCCATTCCCAAATTCAGCACTACAGTTTGGGGGTCTATATACAAACCCCACTAACGTTTTCTGCCCCTTCGTGTTTCTCAGCTCCACCCATACATATTCGATCTCGTCAGAGCTAATATCCTGCCTCACGATTGCGTTAATTTCCTCTTTAACCAGCAATGCAACTCCACCGGGTGTGGAGATAGTACGTTTTAGTGATTGTGTGAATATTTGGTAGGAAGCTGATCTCAAGATATCTCAGGGTTAACTATGTAACTAAGTCTGTGAACAGTTTGGCTTCGTCTCAAACATTTACAAAGGAGAGGGATGGAGTGTGCAACAAGGAAATGTTTGGAGCAGAGACAGAAAACAATGGCTTCAATCTTCTCAATATTTAATTGACATTGCAGATGTGTGAGGTAATACATTTTGAAAGGATGAATGAGGAGAGACAATACAAGTTAAATGGTACAACTATAAAGCAGGTGAAATAACAGAGACACCTGGGGTGTTTGTACACAAATCTTTGAAGGTGGCAGGAAAGGTTATCTTGACAGTTAATAAATATATGGGATCCTAGGGTTTATAAATAGAGGCAAAAAGATCAAAAGCAAGGACATTATTTGAAACATATATAAAATACTATTTCAGCTCCACCTGGAGTCTTGTGTCGAATACTGGGAACCACACTTTCGGCAGGACATGAAGCCTTCGGAGAGGGTACATAACTGTTTTGCTAGAATTTGTCAGGTCATGAGGGATTACAGTTGTGCAGCTGGGGTTGTTCTGCTTTGAGCAAAGAACTTTCAGAGGAGATTTGTTTGAGGTGTTTAACATTAGGAAGGATTTAGATAAATTAAATAAAGAGAAACTATTTCCAATGTCCAAGAGACACAGATTTAAGGCGATTGGTAAAAGAAGCAGACATGAGGATTTTTGTTTCTGAGTGGTTTGGATTTGGGATGCACTGTCAGATAGGCTGATGGATACAGATTCAATAGTAGATCCCAAAAGAGAATTGGATAAATATCTGAAGGAGATAAAATGCAAGGATATAGTGAAAGAGCCAGGGAGTGGGACTAACTGGATTGCTCTTTGAAAGGGCCAGCACAGACTTGATGGGCCGAATGACCTCATTCAGCTTGTGCTATTCTATGATTCTATGATGGTTCCCACCAGGACTTTCACAATATTCCTCTCCTTTCACAAGGAGTTTGATAAAGTACCACATAAAAGCCATGTTACCGAATTAGAAACACATGGGAAAAAAGGACCAATATCAGCCGTGACTCAGTTTGTCGCTCTCTCCCCTTTCAATCACAAGCCTCTAGGATCAAGTGTCACTGCAGGACTTGATCACAAGAATCAATGCTGACATTGCAGTGCAGTACTGAGGTTGTGTTGCACTGTCAGAGGTGCAGTCTATCGAATGAAACTTTAAACCAAGTTGCAGTCTGTCCTCTCAGGTGGATGTTAAAGATCCCATCGCACTGTGTAGAAGCAGAGGAGGGGAATTATTCCCGGTGTCCTGGTCAAAATGTTTCCTTCAATCAACATCACAAAAACAGATCTGATCATTATCACATTGCTACTTGTGGGATCTTGCTGTGCAGAAATTGTCTGCCTGTTTCCTACATTACAAGTGTGACTTCGATTTAAGAAGTATTCATTGGCTGTAAATCACTTTGGGACATGCAGTGGTCATGAAAGCCGTTTCATAAATGGAAGTCTGTTCTTTTATTTTCAATGTCAGCATGCGGGAAATTAGCTCAGTGACAGAAAGTAGAGAAAAGTGGAGAATGGTTGTTGTTCAGTCTGGAGGGAAGTAGTCAATGGGGTTCCCCAGGGTCACTGTTGCTGTATGTTAATGTAATGGGCTTGTGTACAGAGGTGATAATGTCAAATATTTCAGATGGCAGGAAAGGCAGCAATGTTAATAAACAATGAGAAGGATAGTAACACACTTCAGGAGGACAAAGACTGACTGGTGAAATGGGCTGGCGGATGGCAAATATAATTTAACACAGTGAAGTGTGAAGTGAGACATTTGGGTAGGAAGTGCAAGGGAAGGCAACAGAAACAAATTGGTATTGTTTAAATGAGGAGACAGGAACAGAGAGACTTGGTGTGTATTCAGACAGATCTTTGAAGGCCGCACGAAAAGTTGACAAGTTTATGTCTGATGTAACAGACATCAGGTGGAAAACACTATTGAGAAGCAGGCTGAATACAGAAGGTCCAGAGGGGAAGTGAAAAAGCAAATAAGTGAAGCAAAGAGTGAGCATGAAAAGAGGCGATCATTGAAGGAAATCCCAAAGTTTTCTATAGGCACCTAAATAGTAAAAGGGTAGTAAAAGGAACAATGGAGCGGACTCAGGACCATAAAGGGGATTTGTACATGGAGGCAGAGGATATAGCTGAGGTAATAAATGAATAATTTCCACCTGTCTTTTCCAAGGAAGTAGATCTGGAATCCTTTCCTTTATTAGCCGAGGTATAGAATATACGAGCAGGGAGGTTATGCTAGAATTCTATAACTCATTGGTTAGGACACAACTTGAGTACTGTGTGCAGTTCTGGTCACCTCATTACAGAAAAGATGTAATTGCACCAGAGAGGGTACACAAGAGATTTACGAGGATGTTGCCAGGACTGGAAAAATGCAGCTATGAGGAAAGATTGGACAGGCTGGGTTTGTTCTCCTTGGAATAGAGAAGGCTGAGGGGAAATCTGATTGACATGTACAAAACCGAGAGGGGCCTGGATAGAGTGGAGGTGAAGGGTCTATTCACCTTAGCAAAGTGGTCAGTGACGAGGGGGCATGGACTTAAAGTGATTGGCAGAAAGATTAAAAGTGAGCTGCGGATTTTATTTTTCACCCAGCGGGTGGTGGGAGCCTGGAACACACTTTCTGAAAGGGTAGTTGAGGCAGAAATCCACAACTCATTCAAAAGGTGTCTGGATATGCACCTCAAGTGCTGTAATCTATCAAATGCTGGAAGGTAGGATCAGAATGGATGGGTCGTTTTTTGGACAGCATAGACACGATGGGCCAAGTGGCCTCTCTCTGTGCCATAGACTTTCTATGATTCCAAGATGCAACCCAGGCAATGTTGAAAGAGGAGATAAGTCAGACACTAGTGGGGTTTAAAATTGATAAAGAGGAAGTATTAGATAGGCTGTCTGGACTTAAATTGAATATAGCACCAGGAACAGATGAGATGTATCCAAGGATACTGAGGGAAGTGAGGGTGGAAATCGCAGAGGCACTGGACATAATTTTTCAGTCTTTCTTAGACTTGGGGATGATGCCAGACGACTGGAGAATTACAACCGTTACACCCTTGTTCAAAAAAGTGTGTAAAGAAAAGGCCAGCATCTACAGGCCTGTCAGTTTAACTTCGGTGGTGGGAAAACTTCTAGAAAGAAATAATCTTGGACAAAGCTAATAGTCACATGGACAAATGCGAGTTAATTAAGCAAGCCAGCATGGATTTCTTGAGAGAACATCATGTTTAACTAATTTGCTGGAGATGTTTGGGGTGGTATCAGAGAGAGTTGATGATGGCAATTCTGTTGATGTGGTGTACATTGACTTTCATATAACGGTCTATTCAGTTTCAAATGAACCTGCCTCCACCATTCTCAAGCAGTGCATTCCAGACATTTAACTATTCCCTGCATGCAAAAACCTTTTGATACAAAGCCGCACAACAGACCTGTGAGCAAACTTGTAGCTCATGGAATAAAAGGGAATTTATCAACATAGATACGAAATTAGCTGAGTGACAGGAAACAAAGAGTAGTGGTTAATGGATGTTTTACAGGCTGGAGGAAGGTTTGTGGTGGAGTTCCCCTGAGATCAGTGTTGGGATCCTTGCTTTTCCTGATATATATTAAGGACCTAAACCTGGGTGTACAGGGCACAATTTTAAAGTTTGCAGCTGTTACGAACGTTGGAAGCATTGTGAACTGTGAGGAGGATAGTGTAGAACTTCAAAAGAACACACACAAGTTGGTGGAATGGGCAGACAGGTGGCAGATGTAGTTCAATACAGAGAAATGTGAAGTGATTCATGTTGGTCGGAAGAACATGGGGTGACAATATACAATTCTATAGGGTGTTCAGGAGCAGAAAAACCTGTGAGTATATGTGCAGAAGTCATTGAAGGCGGCAGGACAGGTTGAGAAAGTGTTTAATAAAGCATGCAGTATCCTGGGCTTTATTAATAGGGGCAGAGAGTACAAGAGCAAGGAAGTTATATTGAGCTTATATAAGACACTATTTCAGCCTCAGCTGTGGTATTGCGTCCAGTTCTGGGTGCCACACTTGAGGAAAGACGTGAGGGCATTGGAGAGAGTACAGAAAAGATTGACCAGAATGATTCCCAGGATGAGGAATATCAGTTATGAAGATAGATTTGAGAAGTTAGGACTGTTTTTCTCGGAGAAGGCTCAGAGGTGATTTATTAGAGGTTTCAAAAATCATGAGGTGTCTGGACAGAGTAGATAGAGAGAAACAGTTCCCACTCGTGAAAGGATCGAGAACGAAAGGGCACAGATTTAAAGTCACGGGTAAAAGAAGCAAAGACGACCTGAGGAAAATATTTTTCACACAGTGAGTGGTTAGAGTCTGGAATTCACTGCCTGAGAGTGTGGTGGAGGCAGGTTCAATTGAAGCTGATTAGATTGTTATATGAGCAGGAAGAATGTGCAGGATTACAGGAAGAAGGCAGGGAATGGCATTAGGTGAATTACTCTTTCGGTGAGCCAGTGCAGATAGGAAAGGCTGAATTGGTCCTTCTGTGCTGTAATAATTCTCTGATGTTTTTATTACAGGATGATGACCAAGGGGACACTGTGATGGGGCGTCTCAGATGGGTGTAATGGTGGAGAATGGGGAATTCATGGCTGGAAAGGGAAGTTGTCCTATGGGAACTGGAATCTTAGCAGGGACTCTCCGACAGCCTGTCCGGGTCAAAGGCATCCAGGAAATATCTTCCCTCCCACCTCCTCCTGAGGTGGCCTCTGGATTCCTGGTGCCAATGCCTGTGTCCTCATGATGGTGATGATATGAAGGGTGCAGCAGAACACCATGAACTCAGACACCTGCTCCAGTGTGTACTGGAGGGCTCTGCCCGAGCGGTTCAGACATCGGAAGCATTGCTTCATCACACCGATGGTCTGTTCCACCAGGTTCCTGGCCACTCCATTGCTCACATCATACACACACTTTTTGCGTAACTAATGGTTGATGGTGGTAGGTGGATTGAGGGTGTACAAACATGGGCTGTGTCTAGAGGGGGTTTCTTTGTCTTCAAGGAGCCACATTCTGGTTCTTCATGGAGCCCCGATGTGTTGGGACCGGCTGACTGCTTCAGAATGAAGGTATGGTGGCTGCTGCCAGGATAGTGGACATTCACCAACATGACGTACTGGCCATGCTCACACACCAACTGCACATTGATGAAGTGAGAGTTCTTTCAGTCCCTGTACCTCAACCCATGGGTTGACATGGGGTCCCCGCAGAACCACCTACACCATCAGGAATCCCGCTATCCTGACAAAGCCACGGGATCTTTCATCCTGCTTCTCCCTGCTGAGGGAGATATTGATGATATAGATGGTCACCCTCACTTCCCAGAATTTTCAATGGACAACACACAGGCCTAGTAACTACTGGCCAGTTAGTTTAAGATCAGTTGTGAGGAAAGTTTTAGAAGCAATAATCAGGGGAAAAGGACAACACACACTTGGAGAGATTGAGTTAATTAAGGATTGTCAGCACGGATTTCTAAAAGGCAGATCATGCTTGATGAAGTAATTGAATTTATTTAGAAAATCAGAGAAGGTTGAGAAAGGGAATGTGGTGGATGTTGTCTCCGTGGATTTAATGAAATTATTTGACGAAGAAACACACAGAAGCTTGGCTAACAAAATTGAACCTCATGGAATAGCATCTAATTGGATCAAAAATTGTCCATATCACATAAAAAAGAGAAATGTGTTAAATGGTTGTTTTTCAGACTGGAGGATGGTAGACAGTGATGTTCCCCAAGGGTCAGTGCTTAGGACCACTGTTTGTTTTTTTGCTATATATGAGTTACATGGATCTTGGAATACAGAGTAGAATTTCAAAATTTTCCGATGATACCAATATTGGAGGTGTGGTAAACAGTGAGGATGTTGCAAACCACCTGTAGCAGGATATAGATAGGCTAGCAGAATGGACAGAGAAGTGGCAGGTGGAATTTCTTACAACGGAGTGTGAGATGATGTATTTTGTCAGAAGGAATAGGAAGGTAATATAGACTTAATGACACAGTTCTAAAGATTGTGCACGAACAGAGGGACCTGGGGCTGCATATGTATTGATATTTGAAATTGGCAGGACATATTAGGAGAGTGTTTAGTGAAGCATATAAGATCTTGGACTTCATCATTAGAGACAATGAATTCAAAAGGATACTGGATGGACACCCGAAGGAGATGATCTTGGAGGGATACGGGGACTGACTGGGAGAGTGGGACTGACTGGATTGTTCCACAGGGAGCGGGCACCGAGGGGCTGAATGGCCTTCTTCTCTGCCATAAATGTATCTATCACTCTCCATGACTCTATGTTTGATATGTCTCCTGCTCCTGCCTGGAAATATTCATATACATGGAAGTTCAATGAAACTGTGACCTTAACAGCCACTGACAACTCCGTCCTCACCCTGGTGTGAGGCTCCAGGTCACTTTGCAGGAGGTGACACAGCTCTGTGACCACCTCCTAATTGAATCAGACTTACCTCACACACTGCTCCTGGGTTTGGTGTGCATAGGAAAAGTGCTCTTGGAAAACGCAGGGTGGGTAAGGCAGAACCCCCTCCTCCTCTCAACTTTACAGAGCTTCCCCTCTCTGAAGCCTCTACTCCATTTGTTGGTCATGTTACAGACCCAGGGACACTGTAACCACAGTCAAGAACAAATAACAAAGAACAGTACAGCACAGGAACAGACCATACGGCCCTCCAAGCCTGCGCCGACCTTGATGCCTGCCTAAACTAACACCTTCTGCAATTCAGGGGCCCATATCCCTCTATTCCCTTCCTCTTCATGTATTTGTCAAGATGTCTCTTAAACGTCGCTATCGTATCTGCTTCCACCACCTCCCCCGGCAGCAAGTTCCAGGCACTCACCACCCTCTGTGCAAAAGATCTGCCTCACACATCCCCTCTAAACGTTGCCCCTCTCACCTTAAACCTATGTCGTCTAGTAACTGACTCTTCCACCCTGGGAAAAAGCTTCTGACTATCCACTCTGTCCATGCCGCTCATAACTTTGTAAACCTCTATCATGTCGCCCCTCCACCTCCATCGTTCCAGTGAAAACAATCGGAGTTTTTCCAACCTCTCCTGATAGCTAATGCCCTCCAGACCAGGCAACATCCCGGTAAACCTCCTCTGTACCCTCTCCAAAGCCTCCAAGTCCTTCTGGTAGTGTGGCGACCAGAATTGCACGCAAAATTCGAAGTGTGGCCTAACTGAGGTTCCGTACAACTGCAACATGACTTGCCAATTTTTATACTCTGTGCCTCGACCGATGAAGGCAAGCATGCCGTATGCCTTCTTGACTACCTTATCCACCTGCGTTGCCACTTTCAGTGACCTGTGGACCTGTACGCCCAGATCTCTCTGCCTGTCAATACTCCTAAGTGTTCTGCCATTTACTGTATACCTCCCACCTGCATTAGACATTCCAAAATGCATAACCTCACATTTGTCCGGATTAAACTCCATCTGCCATTTCTCCGCCCAAGTCTCCAACTGATCTATATCCTGCTGTATCTTCTGACAATCCTCATCATTATCTGAAACTCCACCAACCTTTGTGTTGTCCACAAACTTACTAATCAGACCAGCTACATTTTCCTCCAAATCATTTACATATACTAAAGACAGCAAACGTCCCAGCACTGATCCCTGCAGAACACCACTAGTCACATCCCTCCATTCAGAAAAACACCCATCCACTGATACCCTCTGTCTTTTATGACCGAGCCAGTTCTGTATCCATCTTGCCAGCTCACCTCTGATCCCGTGTAACTTCACCTTTTGTACCAGTCTGCCATGCGGGACCTTGTCAGAGGCTTTACTAAAGTCCATATAGATAACATCCACTGCCCTTCCTTCATCAATCATCTTCGTCACTTCCTCAAAAAACTCAATCAAATTAGTAAGATACGGCCTCCCCTTCACAAAACCATGCTGTCTCTCGCTAATAAGTTCATTTGTTTCCAAATGGGAGTAAATCCTGTCCCGAAGAATCCTCTCTAATAATTTCCCTACCACTGACGTAAGGCTCACCGGCCTATAATATCCTGGATTATCCTTGCCACCCTTCTTAAACAAAGGAACAACATTGGCTATTCTCCAGTCCTCTGGGACCTCACCTGTAGCCAATGAGGATGCAAAGATTTCTGTCAAGGCCCCAGCAATTTCTTCCCTTCCCTCCCTCAGTATTCTAGTGTAGATCCCGTCAGGCCCTGGAGACTTATCTCTCTTATTGCTTTGCAAGACACCCAACACCCCCTCCTTATTGATAATGAGATGACTGAGACTATCTGCACTCCCTTCCCTCGGCTGATCATCCACCAAGTCCTTCTCTTAGGTGAATACTGATGCAAAGTACTCATTTAGCACCTCACCCATTTCCTCTGGCTCCACGCACAGATTCCCATCTCTGTCCTTGAGAGGGCCAACCCTTTCCGTGGTTACCTTCTTGCTTTTTATAAATGTATAAAAAGCCTTGGGATTTTCCTTAATCCTGTTTGCCAATGACTTCTCATCACCCCTTTTAGCCCTCCTGACTCCTTGCTTAAGTTCCTTCCTACTGTCTTTATATTCCTCAAGTGCTTCGTCTGTTCCTTGCCATCCAGCCCTTACAAATGCTTCATTTTCCTTTTTGACGCGGCTCACAATATCCCGTGTTATCCAGGCTTCCCGAAACCTGCCAAACTTGTCTCTCTTCCTCACAGGAACATGCTGGTCCTGGATTCTAATCAGCTGACATTTGAAAGACTCCCACATGTCAGATGTTGATTTACCCTCAAACAGCCTCCCCCATTCTAAATTGTTCAGATCCTGCCGAATATTGTTATAATTAGCTTTTCCCCAATTTAACACCTTCACCCGAGTACCACAAGTACCTTAACACTTATGGAATTATGATCATTGTTCCGGGAATGCTCCCCCACTGAAACTTCGACCACCTGGCCGAGCTCATTCCCCAACAACAGGTCCAGAATGGCCCCATCCCCAGTTGGACTATATACATACTGTTTCAAGAAGCCCTCCTGGATGTTACTCACAAATTCTGCCCCATCCAAGCCCCTAGCATTAAGCGAGTCCCAGTCAATATTGTGGAAGTTAAAATCACCCACCACTGCAACCCTGTTACCTTTACATCTTTTCAAAATCTGTCCACATATCAGCTTCTCTACCTCCCGCTGGCTGTTGGGAGGCCTGTAGTAAACCCCCAACATCGTGACTGCACCCTTCCTATTCCTGAGCTCCACCCATATTGCCTCACTGCATGACCCCTCTGATTTGTCCTCCCGCAGTACAGCTGCGATATTCTCTTTAACCAGTTATGCAACTCCGTCACCCCTTTTACATCCCCCTCTATCCCGCCTGAAGCTTCTAAAGCCTGGAACATTTAGCTGCCAATCCTGCCCTTCCCTCAACCAAGTCTCTGCAATAGCAACAACATCATATTTCCAAGTACAAATTCAAGCTCTAAGTTCACTTGCCTTACCTGTTATACTTCGTGCATTGAAACAAATGCACTTCAGAACAACAGTCCCGCTGTGCTCAGCAACATCTCCCTGCTTGCTTTTCCTCTTAGTCCTACTGGCCTTCTTTATTATGTCCTCCTCATTTATTTCACTAGCTGTCCTACTGCTCTGGTTCCCACCCCCCTGCTACACTAGTTTAAACCCTCCCGAGTGACGCTAGCAAAACTTGCAGCAAGGATATTAGTGCCCCTCCAGTTTATATGCAACCCGTCCTTCTTGTACAGGTCCCATCTGTCCCTGAAGAGATCCCAATGGTCCAGATATCTGAAACCCTCCCTTCTACATCAGCTGCTCAGCCACGTGTTTAGCTGCACTATCTTCCTACTTCTAGCCTCACTGGCACGTGGCACAGGGAGTAATCCAGAGATTACAACCCTCGAGGTCCTATTTTTTAACTTTCTACCTAACTTCCTAAACTCCCCCTGCAGGACCTCATCACTCTTCCTGCCTATGTCATTGGTGCCGATGTGTACCACAACCTCTGGCTGTTCACCCTCCCCCTTCAGAATGCCCGCTGTCCGTTCAGAGACATCCTTGACACTGGCACCAGGGACGCAACATACCATCCTGGAGACTCTTTCACGTCCACAGGAGGGCCTATCTGTGCCCCTGACTATACAGTCCCATATAACTATTGCTCTTCTGCGCTTTGTCCCTCCCTGCTGAACAACAGTGCCAGCCGTGGTGCCACTGCTCTGGCTGCTGCTGTTTTCCCCTGATAGGCCATACCTCGTGCAGCATTGGGTCACCAAATCCTCTGTCCTCCCTGAATGTCTGCAGCAGCTCACAACACAACCTCCAACAAACCATCCACAGCACCTCCACTAACTTTACAATAATAGAAGTAAGTCAAAAGCCCCTCACCTGTAAGTTGGATGCCTGGTCCTTTTAAATAATACTAGATGGGTTTCCCCATGTTGCTGAATGTATGTTCAGCTGAGAGTGACTAACACAGGCGGTCAGTGGACATGTACAGACCAAGTTTCAAAGACGTACATCAAAGCTGCCGGTATGGTACATTGACAACACCTTCAAAACCGTCCTCAGAGCAGCAACACATACATGGTACGATTGAGCTAGAGCCCTGCCCAGCTTGGGGCATTGTGCAGGCCGCAGTTGAAGTGCCCGGCTGTGCAGTTCACATCTCTATATGGATCCCAGCTTCTGTACCGTCAGCACCAGTCGTGCTATAGAGTCTAAAATAGTGGCTCGGGACAGATACAGTGGGATAGGAATTCACTTTAGAAGGAGAAATGAGAAAAGATTGAAGTCAAAACATTTTCAAGAATATGAGAATGGGCAGGAGAATGGGACTAATTGGAGGGGTGAGGCCATGGAGGGATTCAAACACACGAATGACTATATTAAAATTAAGGTGCTGCCAGACATGTAGCCAATGTAGATCAGTGAGCACAGGGGTGATGGGTGATCGATTTGGTGTGAGTTAGAATACAGGAAGCAGAGTTCTGTATGGCCTGTGGTTTATGGAGGTTTATAACTGGGAGGGTGACCAGGATAGAATTGGAATAGTTAAGTGTGGATTTAACAAAGGTACAGGTGAGGGTTTATGCAGCAGATTGGCTGAGACAGAGGTGGAGATGGGCGATATTACAGAGGTTGTCGTCGACAGGGTTGGCAATGGAGAGAACATGGAGATGGACTCAGCTCAGTTTTCAATAGAACACACCGATTGCAAACAGTCTGGTTCAGCCTCAGATATTGGGCAGGGTGGTGTATTTGTTTCACAGATAGGGGATGGAGTTTGTGATGGAGACCAATGACACTGGCTTCAGTCTTCCCAAAATTTACATATTTCAGTGAAACGGGGTTTATCGATGCCCTACCGGGAAATAGAGACAGCAACAGCAGTAAAGATGAGAGAGCAAATGTCAAGAAATCCAATAAAGTTGGCAATGGTTTATTGAGCTAATAGCTGGACATATTCACCAGGAATACAACGGCAGCAAAAAGTGCAGAGTAAATTACAGGAGCAGTAATGCTGTTAAACTTGGTTTATAGAATTAATAGCTAGATAGAGAGACTTACCAGGGACACCAATAATAGCCAGGCTGGGATAGTAAATGTATTGAATAATCTTTAGTGCGAGACGGATCCGAGTGTTTAATGACATCCGATCATAATATGTAGAAAGGTAGTAAAGATCCGAGGATAAACTCCTGTCCATTGTTGTAACATTCCAATGTATTGTTCTCAGATTCTGACCCATTGTTGTAACATTCCAATCTATTGTTCTCAGATTCTGACCCATTGTTGTAACATTCCAATCTGTTGTTCTCAGATTCTGACCAAGTGTTGTTACATTCCAGTCATTTGTTCTCAGATTCTGATCTATCCTTTCTCTCTCTCTGGAGCCGCTGATCTCTGTTGTTGTTGTGCCGGGGTTGATGTTCCAGCTGAAACTATGGAACAACACATGGGAGCCCCTTATTAATAGAAGATGGAAAACTTCCAGTGACACAATTAGGGTCCATGGAGACTGACATTAATTACAGTCACTGAACAAACAGATTCAGTTAACCCTTTTCAATACAGCACTTTTTGTACCACAATAAAGTAGATCATTTACCCAGTCTGGATGGGATGCATGAGGGTTGCTGAGGGATGGAATGGTGGAAGTAGCAGAGGCACTGGCCAGCATATTCCAATCCCTCTTGGACATGGGAGTGATAACGTAATTTCACTGGCTCACCACTCTCTGGGTGAAGAAAGTTCTCCTCATTTCAGTCCTGAAAAGTTTACCCCGTATCCTTAGACTATGACCCCTGCTCCTGGACTCCACAACCATCGGGAGCATCCTTCTTGCAACTACCCTGTCAAGTCCTGTTCGAATTTTATAGGTTTCTATGAGATCCCTCTTCACTCTTCCGAACTCCAGCGAATATAATCCCAACTCTCCTCATACGTCAGTCCCGCCATCCCAGGAATCAGTCTGATAAACCTTCGTTGCACTTTCTCTATAGCAGGAACATCCTTTCTCGGAGAAGGAGACCAAAACTGCACACAATATCCAAGTGCGGCCTCACCAAGGCCCTATATAATTGCAACAAGACATCCCTGCTCCTGTACTCCAATCCTGTCTCTATGAAGGAAAACATAACATTCTCCTTTTTCCACCGCCTGTTGCACCTACATGCTTACCTTCAGTGACTGGTGTACGAGAACACCCAGGTCTCGTTGCATATTCTCCTCTCTCAGTTTATAGCTATTCAGATAATAATCTGCCTTCCTGTTTTTGCTACCAAAGTGCATAACCTCACATTTATTCACATTGTACTGCATCTGCCATGCAATAGCCCACTCACTCAACTTGTCCAAATCACCCTGAAGCCACTCTGCATCCTCCTCACAACTCACCCTCCCACCCAGTTTTGTGTCTTCTGAAAGTTTGGAGATATTACATTTAGTTCCCTCATCCAAATCATTAATAGAGAGTGTGAATAGCTAGGGTCCTAGCGCCGATCCCTGTGCTACCCCACTAATCACTGCCTGCCTTTTGGAAAAAGATCCGTTTATCCCTTCTCTTTTTTTCCATCTGCCAACCAATTTTCTATATATCGCAATACACTACCACTAATCCCATGCATTTTAATTTTACTCACTAATCTCTTATGTGGGACTTTGTCGAAAGCCTTCTGAAAGTCCAAATAAACCACTTTCTCGGACTCCCCCTCATCCACTCTATTAGTTACATATTCGAAGAATTCTAATAGATTTATCAAGCATGATTTCACTTTCGTAAATCCATGCTGACTCTATCCGATTCTAACACTGTTCTCCAAGTGCTCTGCTATCAAATCTTTGATAATGGACTCTAGAATTTTCCCCACTACCGACGTCAGGCTGACTTGTCTATAATGCCCTGCTTTATTTCTACCTCCCTTTTTAAATGGTGGGGTTACATTAGCTGCCCTCCAATCAGCTGGAACTGTTCCAAAGTCGATAGAATTTTGAAAGATGACCACCAATGCATCCACTATTTCTAGGGTCACTTCTTTAAGTAATCTGGGATGTCGATTATCAGGCCCTGAGGATTTATCGGCCTTCAATACCTTCAACCTCCCCAACACAATTTCTCTACTAATACTGATTTCCTTCGGTTCCTTCCTCTCACTAAACCCTGTGTTCCCCAACATTTCTGGTAAGATATTTGTGCCATCCTTTGTGATGACAGAATCAAAGTCTGCATTTAGTTGGTTAGCCATTTCTTTGTTTCCCATAATAAATTCCCATGTTTCTAACTGTAAGGACCTACATTTGTCTTAACCAATCCTTTCCTCTTCACATACCTACAGAAACCTTTACAGTCAGGTTGTATGTTCCCCACAAGCTTACCCATGTACTTTATTTTCCCCTTATTAATCAATCCCTTCGTCCTCCTTTGCTGAATTCTAAACTGCCCAATCCTCAGGTCTGTTGTTCCTTTCTGTCGAATGTATATGCCTCTTCTGTGAATCTAATACTATCTCTAATTTTCCTTGCAAGCCATGGTTTGGCTACCTTTCCCATTTTACTTTTGCGCCAGACAGCAGTAAACAATTGTTGCAGTTCATCAATGCACTCTTTGAATATTGCCATTGCCTTTCCACCATCATCCCTTTAAGTAACGTTTCCCAATCCATCATAGCCAACTCGTGCCTCATACCTTCATACTTTCGTTTATTAAGATTCACGACCCTAGTCTCAGAATCAACTACGTCACTCTCCATCTCAGAGTCATAGATTCGTGCAGCATAGAAACAGGCCCTTCGGCCCACTGCGTCCATGCCAACCATAATGCCGATATATACTGATTCCACGTGCCTGCATTAATTCCATATCCGTCTGTGCTTTGCTCATTCAAATACCTGTCCGGATGACTCTTAAATGTTGCTGCTGGTCCTGCCTCCACCACCTCCTCTGGCAGCTCATTCCAGATACGCAATATTCTTTGTGTGAAAAATGTACCCTTTTAATCCCCTTTAAACCTACTCCCTTTCATCTTAAATCTATGCCCTCCAGTTTTAGTCACCCCTACCATGGGAAACAGACTCTGGCTACCTGCTCTGTCTATGCCTCTCATAATTTTATATACCTCCATCATGTCCCATCTCAGCCGTCTTTGCTCCAGAGAAAACAGACCCAGCCTACCCAATCTCTCATGATAACTCAAGCCCTCCAAACCAGGCAACATCCTTATGAATCTTTTCTGCACCCTCTCTAGATAAATCACATCTTTCCTGTCGTGTTGCGACCAGAACTGCACACTGTACTCCAAATGCGGAATAACCAATGTTATGTACAACTGTAACATGACGTCCCAACTCTTGTACTCCATGCCGCAGTTGATGAAGACAAGCATGCCATACACCTTCTTCACCACCCTGTCTACCTGTGTTGCCACATTCAGGGAACTAGCACTTGCACCCCAAGTTCTCTCTGCTCAACAACACTCCCCAGGCCCTGTCATTCACTGTATATGTCCTGCCCTGGTTTAATTTCCCAAAATGCATCACTTCGCACTTGTCTGCATTAAATTCCATTTGCCAATCCCTTTCCTACTTTCCAAGTTTATCTATATCCTGTTGTAACCTCAGACAAGTTTCTTCACTTTCTACTATTCCATCATTTTTTGTATCATCAGCAAACTTACCAATCATGCCCCCTACATTCACATCCAAGTCATTAATATATATGACAAACAAGAGAGGAGCCAGAACCAATCCCTGCGGCACACCACTGGTCACCGGCATCCAATCTGAAAAACAACCCCCCACTACCATCCGATCACCAAGCCAAATTTGTATCCAATTGGCTAGCACACCCTGGATCCCATGTGTATGAATCTTCTGGACCACTCGACCATGCGGGACCTTGTCAAAGGCCTTGTTAAAGTCCATGTAGAAAACGTCCATCGCCCTGCCCTCGACAATCCTTTTGGTCACCTCCTCAAAAAACGCAATCAAATTCCTGAGACATGATTCCCATGCACAAAGCCATGCTGACTATCTCTAATCAGACGTTGCCTTTCCAAATGCATATAAATCCTGTCTGTCAGAATCCCTTCCAGTAACTTTCCCATCACTGATGTAAGGCTCACCGGCCTGTAGTTCCCTGGCTTATCACTGCTGCCCTTATTAAATAAAGGCACAACATCAGCTATCCTCCGGTCTTCCTGTACCTCTCCCATGGCTAACGATAATGTAGAAATCTCTGCTCGGGCTCCAGGAATATCCTTCCTTTCTTCCCATAGCATCCTAGGATACACCTGGTCAGGCCCTGGGGATTTATCTACCTTATTGCGCTTCAAAACCTCCAACACCGCCTCCTTTGTAATGTTGATATGCTCCAGGATATCACTGTTCCCTCCCTTGAACTCACTAGCTTCCATGTTGTCTCCATGGTAAATAAAGACGGGAAGTATTCATTTAAGACCTCGCCCATTTCCCGTGGCTGCACAAGTAGATTATCACACTGATCCTTAAGGGGACCGACTCTCACCCTAGCTACCCTTTTACTCTTAATATACTTATAGAATATTTTAGGATTCTCCATTATCTTATCTGCCAGGGAAATCTCATGGCCCCTTTTCTCCCTCCTAATTTCTTTCTTGAGTGCACTCCTACATCCACTCTTTTCCTGGAGGGACTCGTTTGATCCCCAGCTGCCTATACCTGACATATGCCTCCTTCTTTGTCCTGATCAGACCCTCAACATCCCTCATAAAACAAGGTTCCCTAAACTTGCCAGCCTTGCCCTTCCATCTGACAGGAATATGCCGGCCCATAACTCTTCCTATCTCACTTTTAAAAGCCTCCCACTTGCCAGACGTCCCGTTACCTGTACACAGCCCTTTCATTCAACTTTTGAGAGTTCCTGTCTGATGCTATCAAAATTAACCTTCCTCCAATTTAGGACTTCAACCTGAGGACCGTTCCTTCCTCTTCCATAACTATCTTGAAGCTAATAGAGTTATGGTCACTGGTCCCAAAGTGCTCCCTCACTGACACATCATCCACCTGCCCATCCTCATTTCCAAAGAGGAGGTCGAGTGTAGCCTTTTCTCTCGTAGGGCCATCCAGAAACTGTTTCATAAAACTATCCTGGACACACTTAACAAATTCTTGCCCATCTGATCCCTTCGCACCAAGGCAGTCCCAGTCAAGATTAGGAAAGTTAAAATCACTTACTATTACAACCCTATAATTCCTACACCTATCTGTGATTTCCCTGCATATATGCTCCTCCAATTCCCTCTGACTATTGGGGGGCCTATAGTATAATCCCATCAAAGAGATCACCACTTGCTTATTTCTAAGCTCCACTCATTTGGCCTCACTGGACTTTCCCCGCGGGATATCCTCTCTAACTACTGCCGTGATGTGCTCCCTAATCAATTGTGCAACTCCCCATCCTCGCTTCCCTCCAACTGAAGCATCGGGACACCATAACATTGAGCCGCCAGTCTTGCCGATCCCTCAACCACGTTTCTGTAATAGCTATAATATCACAATCCCATGTACTGATCCATGCTCTGAGTTCATCTGCCTTAGCTGTTAGGCCTCTTGCATTAAAGTAGTTTAGTTTAGAGATACAGCACTGAAACAGGCCCTTCGGCCCACCGAGTCTGTGCCGACCATCAACCACACATTCATACTAATCCTACACTAATCCCATATTCCTATCACATCCCCACCTGTCCCTATTTATTTCCCTACCACCTACCTATACTATGGGCAATTTATAATGGCCAATTAACCTATCAACGTGCAAGTCTTTGGCATGTGGGAGGAAACCGGAGCACCCGGAGGAAACCCACGCAGACACAGGGAGAACTTGCAAACTCCGCACAGGCAGTACCCAGAATCGAACCCGGGTCCCTGGAGCTGTGAGGCTGCGGTGCTAACCACTTGCAGTTTAGTCGACCAGACCTTCCACGCTCCCTGTCAGGCCACTGCCAGGCCCGCCTACTGGACTTGCTTGCATTAACCTCTACATTTACCTTAACTATGTCATCGGAGAGACTACTACTTTGAGTCCCACCTCTCTGCAAGACTAGTTTAAACCCTCCCGAGTCGTACTAACAAACCTCCCCGCAACGATATTGGTCCCCTTCCAGTTTAGATGCAATCCGACCCTCTTCAACAGGTCACCTCTGCACCAGAAGAGATCCCAATGATCCAAGTAGCTGAAGCCCTCCCGCCTACACCAGCTCTTCAGCCACACTTTCATTTCCTTAATCCTCCTATTCCTATCCTCACTAGCACGTGGCACAGGGAGTAATCCTGAGATTCTTCTTCCTCTTTGTCTTTGGCCTCCTTACCTCGAGAGACAATGGGTAAGCGCCTGGAGGTGGTCAGTGGTTTGTGCAGCAGCGCCTGGAGTGGCTAAAAAGGCCAATTCTCGAGTGACAGGCTCTCCCACAGGTGCTGCAGAAAAATTTATCTGTCGGGGCTGTTACATAGTTGGCTCTCCCCTTGCGCTTCTGCCTTTTTTCCTGCCAACTGTGAAGTCTCTTCGACTCGCCACATTTTAGCCCCTCCTTTATGGCTGCCCGCCAGCTCTGGCGATCGCTGGCAACTGACTCCCACGATTTGTGATCAATGTCACAGGACTTCATGTCGCATTTGCAGACGTCTTTAAAGCAGAGACATGGACGGCCGGTGGGTCTGATACCAGTGGCGAGCTCGCTGGACAAAGTGTCTTTGGGGATCATAGAACATAGAACATACAGCACAGAACAGGCCCTTCGGCCCACAATGTTGTGCCGATCCTTTGTCCTCTGTCAAGGACAATTTAATCTATACCCCATCATTCTCCTTTATCCATATACCTATCCAAAAGCCTTTTGAAAGTCCCTAAAGTTTCTGACTCAACAACTTCCCCGGGCAAGGCATTCCATGCCTCGACCACTCTCTGGGTAAAGAACCTTCCCCTGACATCCCCCTTATATCTCCCACCCTTCACCTTAAATTTATGACCCCTTGTAACGCTTTGCTCCACCCGGGGAAAAAGTTTCTGACTGTCTACCCTATCTATTCCCCTGATCATCTTATAAACCTCTATCATGTCACCCCTCATCCTTCTCCTTTCTAATGAGAAGAGGCCTAGAATGTTCAGCCTTTCCTCGTAAGACTTATTCTCCATTCCAGGCAACATCCTGGTAAATCTCCTCTGCACCCTCTCCAAGGCTTCCACATCCTTCCTAAAATGAGGCGACCAGAACTGCACACAGTACTCCAAATGAGGCCTTACCAAGGTCCTGTACAGCTGCATCATCACCTCACGGCTCTTAAATTCAATCCCTCTGCTAATGAACGCTAACACCCCATATGCCTTCTTCACAGCCCTATCCACTTGAGTTGCAACTTTCAATGATCTATGCACATAGACCCCAAGGTCTCTCTGCTCCTCCACATGCCCAAGAACCCTACCGTTAACCCAGTATTTTGCATTCATGTTTGTCCTTCCAAAATGGACGACCTCACACTTTTCAGGGTTAAACTCCATCTGCCACTTTTCAGCCCAGCACTGCAACCTATCCAAGTCCCCCTGCAGACGACAATAGCCCTCCTCGGTATCCACAACTCCACCAACCTTTGTATCATCTGCAAATTTACTGACCCACCCTTCGACTTCCTCATCCAAGTCGTTAATAAAAATCACAAACAGGAGAGGACCCAGAACTGATCCCTGCGGCACGCCACTGGTAACTGGGCTCCAGGCTGAGTATTTACCATCTAAGACCACTCTCTGCCTTCTATCAGTTAGCCAATTCTTAATCCAACTGGCCACATTCCCCACTATCCCATGCCTCCTGACTTTCTCCATAAGTCTACCATGGGGGACCTTATCAAATGCCTTACTAAAATCCATGTACACCACATCCACTGGTTTACCCTCATCCACTTGCCATCTTCCATGCGGCTCACGTGGCCAAGCCATCTCAAGCGCCGTTCACTCAGTAGTGTGTATAAGCTGGGGATGTTGGCCGCCTCGAGGACTTCTGTTTTGGAGATACGGTCCTGCCACCTGATGCCAAGTATTCTCTGGAGGCAGCGAAGATGGACTGAATTGAGACATCGCTCTTGGCTGACATACGTTGTCCAGGCCTTGCTGCCATCGAGCAAGGTACTGAGGACACAGGCTTGATACACTCGGACTTTAGTGTTCCGTGTCAGTGCGCCATTTTGCCACACTCTCTTGGCCAGTTTGGACATAGCAGTGGAAGCTTTTCCCGAGCGCTTGTTGAGTTCTGCATCTAGAGACAGGTAACTGGTGATAGTTGAGCCTAGGTAGGTGAACTCTTGAACCACTTCCAGAGCGTGGCGGCCGATATTGATGGATGGGGCATTTCTGACGTCCTGTCCCATGATGTTCATTTTCTTGAGGCTGATGGTTAGGCCAAATCCTGAGATTAACACTGGAGGTTCTACTTTTTAACCTTCTGCCTAACTCCCTATATTCACTGTGCAGGACCTCAGCTCTCTTCCTGTCTATGTCGTTAGCACCAATATGGACCACGACCTCTGGCTGCTCACTCTCCCCTTTCAGAATTTCCTGCAGCCACTCCAAGACATCCTTGACCCGAGCAGCAGGGAGGCAACATACCATCCTGGTGCCTCTTTTGCGGCCACAGAAACGCCTAGCTGCACCCTCTACGATAGAATCCCCTATCATGATAGCTCTTCCACCCCTTTTCCTGCCATGCAGTGCAGCAGAGCCCTCTGTGGTCCCACGGGCCTGGCTGTTGCCGCTTTCCCCTGGGAGGTCATCCGCCCCAACAGTATCCAAAGCGGTCTATCTGTTTGAGAGGTGGTGGCCACAGGGGACTCCTGCACTACCTGCCTGTGCCTACTACACTGTCTGGTGGTCACCCATCCCTTTTCTGCCTGTGCAGCTATTATCTGCGGTGTGACCACCTCGCTAAACATGTTATCCACGACTTCCTCAGCATTATGGATGCTCCACAGTGAATTCTCCTGCAGCTCCATCTCCATAATGCGGGTCGCCAGTAGTTGCAGATGGATCCACTTCCTGCACACATGCTCACTAGGGATACTGGAAGCATCCCTGATTTCCCACAAAGGGCAGGAGGAGCAGATCACGGGGCTGAACTCTCCTGTCATGACCTTCCCTTGGACTAATTAGTTACACCCTTAATTTAAAAAAAATACTAATTACATGAGGGGCCTTTTTCTACCCACTTCAATCTAAGATTCTTAATAAACTACACTGAATTAAAAAAAGAAACACTTCAGTAGTACTCACCTTATCACCAGAGTTCTTTTCCCACAAAAATAAACTTTTCACTTTTTTAAAGATATCTACAAGCACTAATAGCTGCTACTCACCCAACCAATCAGCTTGCAGCTCTCCTCTGACGTCACTGTTGGCGTTCTTCATGACATATTCTATTATATTATGGTCGCTCATCCTCAAGGGATTTCACACAACTAGATTGTCAATTATTCCTCTCTCTTTACACAATACCCAGTCTGGGATGGCCTGTTCTCCAGTTGGTTCCCCAACATATTG